>NW_006296222.1:718481-740282 GCF_000327345.1 Myotis davidii
CTCTCCTGAGTCTCCAGCCTCCTGACTCACCTGCAGATTTTGGGACTTAACAGCCTCCATAATCATGTGAGTCAATGCTTTGTAATAAATCATACATATATATGATTATATAACTTACTAGAGGCCCGGTGTACAACATTTGTGCACTGGGCTGGGGGGGAGGGTCCCTCAGCCCTGTATGCGCCCTTTCACAGTCTGGGACCCCTCAGAAAATATCAGCCTGCCAGCTTAGGCACGCTCGTCCTTGGGTTCGGGCCTAAGCCGGCAGTCAGACATCCCTCTTGCATTCCAGGGCTCTTGCAGTCCGGGACCCCTCTCTCCTTATCACCCACCTGCAGTGGAAGCAGGATAGGCTCCTGCCACCACTGCTGTGCTCACCAGCCATGAGCCTGGCTTCTGGCTGAGCAGTGCTGCCCCTGTGAGAGTGTACTGATTACCAGGGGCAGCTCCTGCATTGAGTTCTGCCCCCTGGTAGTCTGTGCATGTCATAGCGACTAGTCATTCCGCCGTTCAGTCAATTTGCATATTAGGGTTTTATTATATAGGATTATTCACTTTTTGTGGAGAAGTATGACAAACTCAGAATGTAAAAATGTACCTTAATAACAAATCAGTATTCATCCTTATGCTACTATTTGTGTATATGGCTATAACTCAATGTAATTCACATTGACCAGCTTAGAAAATTTGTTTCTTGAGTTTTGCTTTAGCAAATTATTTGACTGATGAAATTGTAAATAACACAGTAAAGCTGTTTATATAAAGACAACTATGATGTACTTTATTGTACTATTATCTTTAATCTTTACAAAAGTAGAAACATTCTACATAAAAAAAAAATATTGCAAGAAGAAAATGCTGGACCTAAGCAGCTATAGTTTGAAAACATGCTTTTGATTAAAAAGTAAACATATATTTGACTATAATAGCAAGTATAAAAAATAAATAATTGTTGTATAGCATTTACAGTTTATTTTGGTTAATCACTTTTTGTCAAAATAGTATGTAATGGGGAAATTATAGGAAAGTTAGTGGATCTAAATAAAAACCTACCTTTTTTAGTTTGAACGTTTGGTTTAATAAAATCTGACAATTGTATACACCTTTGTAACCACCACATGAAACAAAATAGAGAGCATTTTCATCATCCCAAAGAGTTGTCTCATGTCACTGTCTGGTCAATGTCACCATCACCACCACCCCACCACCATACACACACACACACCAGATAATCATTACTCAGGTTAGGTCAATAAGCCACTGGCCTAAGTTTCCTTGCCATATCCTGCTAGAATTTACAAAGGAAGGTTTATGCTTTAAAAAATATATGATGAGGCTTAACCAGTTTGGCTCAGTAGATAGAGCGTCGGCGTGCGGACTCAAGGGTCCCAGGTTCAATTCTGGTCAAGGGCATGTACCTTGGTTGTGGGTACCTACCAGTAGGGAGTGTGCAGGAGGCAGCTGATCGATGTTTCTCTCTCATCGATGTTTCTAACTCTCTATCCCTCTCCCTTCCTCTCTGTAAAAATTCAATAAAATATATTTAAAAAATATATATGATGAAAATATAAAACCTGCTTGATCAGGGAGAAGAGGTTTAGGTCTTTTTTCTGCTGAGCAAAGCTGTGGAAACCTACTTATTTGGGAGTTTTTGCATGCAATACTAAAATTCTTGCTGTACTCCTCTTTTACAGAAATAAAGTAGTATTAATCAGAAAATATTTGTAGTAGTTGCAAGTTTTTGTCAAAGCAATTCAGATGTGATCTCCAGAGAATTTTGAGATTTTTGAGTCAAGGAATTTTAAAAACAAATGTGATGCATTTTATTGCTTCAGTTTGTCAATGAGAAAGCCCCCTATGCTAACATATAGTTTTTTACTTGCATTTCTAATCTCAGTTGTTCCTTGCTTCTGAAAACTATTATTCTATTATGAAAGGAAATTAAATTAGTTCAGTCCAATTAGCCTATCACAAAGTCAGCTGGATTATATACCACTACTTTCTAATTTTAGGTAATTCTAAATTATGCCTTTTGTTACTTCAAGTAATTATCCAGGCATAAGTATTTTGTTCACCAGTTAGTAATTTATAGATTTATGATTTCCCCGTTTCTAAGGAGATTTTAAAATCCTTTTCTACTAGCTAAATTAACTTTTATATCATGATCATGCAGTTTCCTTTGAATATTTCTTATTGTTTAAGAGACGGTATTCTTAGTAACACTTGCTAACTTTTATTTAGTTTTAATTTGATTCTTCTATTTAGTCTTAATTTATCCATATTCATTTTGCAAGTGTGGCCAAAGAATTTTTTTCACTATATACTGTAAATTTTAATATGGAATACTAATGGCACTATGTACCAAGGGCTTAATAAATATCTGCTGAACTGACATTAATATATATATATATATACACACACACATATATACTTGCATGCAATATTGAAATTCTTGCTGTAATTAAGTAAATATGTATTTACTTAATTATTAACATATTAAATTCTGTAAAATATATCAGACTTGTTTCTCCTACTATGTACACATTGCATAATTGTTGAAATCAGTGTCTATATTACCATAATATGAACTTCCTATAAAACAAGTCCCATGTTTTCTTCTTTAATCTTTTATTTAGTGCATACGCTAATTTAATAAAAGGAAGATATTATTTTCAATTTTAGGTACATGGGAAATTATCTCCTCATAACATTTCCAAGGAATTCATGTTCCAAGCAAGATTTTTCAGAGCCAACCTCACTGCCTTCCTTTGACTTGTTCCTTATCTGGGTGAACATTGTCCAAAGCTGATCAGCAGAGTTGTTTGTTATGAAGATCAACATCAAAAAATCTAGTAATAAAAATAAGGAAACATTTTTAAAAAGAAAAGTAGGGAGAAACTATCCATTTGACATCAAGTAATCTAGTGATAAACTAAAACACTTTAAAGTAGAAAAGAAGGGAGAAATGATCAATTTCTCACCAGACAAAATTGAGTATCTATAAATAAGTACGAGAAAAGAAATATACCATGCATACTAAGTGGAGTGAAATGATTGAAATAAAGGTAATGTGGCTCCTAGCATCAGATCTCTTGGAAACTAGTCCTCCCCGCTTCCCTTCCTCCCTCCCTCCCTTCTTTCCTCCCTTCCTCCTTTCTTCCAGAATCACATAAAACTTCTGGTAAAAGTTTTCATTGAAATGCATATCTGAGCTTTCAAGAAAGAAAAAAACAAAAGGTACTAGAAAAAAATAAAAAAGTGAAAATTAAGGTGCCAGAGTCAAAACTAATAGTGCACATTTCATTAGCTGCTGCTACAGCAATTCCGGGGCTTGAGATATATTGCTCACATGAAGCAGGAGATTCAACCTTGAGCCTCCAAAAAGTGGTTTAGATCTGTGATAATTGCAGAAAATCTGCACCTTCAGTGGGCTGTACGCTGAGTGGAAGTCTGACTAGGAACACTGGAACAAGAAGAAAACACTCTCTGATTAATTTCTGGAAGACTAGGGAAATCTCTAAAAACACAAAATTAACCACAAGCCCACCAGGGTCGTTTTAAATATGAAATATCTGTGCTATAGGAAACCTGGGAAAGACATTAACATAAAATTTGATTCTGGCTGAATATATTTCTATAGCCCCAGGTACAATCAAAACCAAGTTCTTTCTGGAGGGACACACCCTAGGACAGGGGTGGGCAACCTTTTTGTGAGTGCGTGCCAAAACCAGCAAAATCTCTGACGCAAAATTCTTCTGCGTGCCAGCCCTAATTTTTTGAGAACATGTTACACCTACTTGATATCTCTTAAGGGGTATGTATGTGAAGAAGCTTGAAGACATAATAAAATTCATTCGAGTGACAAAAACACAGTATATGATGATGAAAATAGATTTATTTTTTAATGTATACATGTACATTGATAGTCCTACGGAAAACTTTATTACTCCGTTTGATATTATCAGTGGGACTTTTGCTGCTGCATCACTGATGACAGAGATTTTACAGCAGGTTTGTATTTCGTGACCTTCAGAGATATGCAGGAGCTACTACTTTCATCCATGGTCTTTAAGATAACTTGTTATGCAAAATTATTTATTTATCTAAGATGTACCTACACTGAATTTATCTGAAAAATAAAAAAGTCAATATTAAGAAAAAAATGTAAATGGAAGATTATAAGAGAGGGTTTCGTGTGTCAGCAAAAGTTACTGGCGTGCCATTTTTGGCACGCGTGCCAGGGGTTGCCCACCCTTGCCCTAGGATGTACCCCATAGATTGTATTCCTCAACTTTCTTATCTCCAACCTCCTGTCCATACTGTTGGTTAGATAGGCTGAAAGGAAAGATTTATAATTCTCAAACTTCCTTTTCCATGAGGGTTCGAATGTGATACACTTGCATGAAATTTGGAATACAATTATTGAGGCAGTGGTAACCTTTCTGAGGCTATTGCTGCCAGAAAGCAGTTGCACTGAGTGTTTGAGACAGTTGAGGCACCAGAATTAGCATTCCAGTATCCCGCTGCCGTATCCATGAGGGTCTGAGGCAGAAGCAACAGACTGATGCCATGTTCTAGTGCCCGATCATCAGGTTCATGGGTATGAGAGTCAGCTGGAGTGATAGCACCATTAACTTCCTGATGTCAAGAATTAAGAAATATCTGAAAATTTACACAATTTGCAAGCTAACAAGTTTGTGCCCCACAGTATAATAGATGCTGGCATAAGATCCCAGTTTCCTGGATTATAGGCAAATTACTGTAAAACTATGACACAGCTCAAAGCATGAACCTCATTACATTCCAGTTCCCATTTTTGCTCATGTCCCACTAGAGCAATGGGGAGACACCCATGCAGATGCTGCACGCCCTCTTTAGTTAGGTATGGCCGCGCGTGGAGATAGACAGGTTAATAGGGATACAAAGGCTGCCCCCCTTGTCTCAAATTGGCCATTCCTGAAAGACCATCCCAGCTCCAGAGCTCCCTGTGGGATTGGTTGGGATCTCTGCTGCAACTTAATTGTAGTTAGTTCCTTCCTCTGCCTGATCCTGCTTCCCTGATTCCTTGAACTTGGTTTACCTAAGAGAATGCCCCAACTGGACACCTGTACCACAGTCTGTACCCCAGCTCCTGTTTCTAGGACACCAAATTATAAGACATACACTGTAGCAGGCAGGAAACTATTCTTAGTATTTACAAGCATCAATACTTGAATATAGGTATTAGAAGCTTACACAATAATTAGGTCTGGAGGAGTAAAAGTCTGAAGCCCCAACTGGGCTATTAAATCAAGGAACACCCTGCTGTAGCACAGATAGCAAAGTCTACTATTGGGAAACAGCTTCTATGGGTTTCTGATGTTGTTACACATTTTGTGAGCAAGACATAATCTGCCTTCTTTTTCTGAACTATCTTGTCAAAGATGTATGTCTAGTGCACAGTTTGATAATTTAGAGATACTCATTCTCTCCAGAGTAGAGTACAGGATTGTTTTCTTTTCAATATAATAAAGATAATGGTTATTGCCTTTTGGAGAACATCCATAGGTTTGCTGAAGCCCACTGTAAAACATACAGGACCTCTAATTTCTGGGCTCCTGTGAGACAAATCCACAAGTGTTCTAGGTGGATGGGGTAGGGGTGAAAGAATACTTAAGTTATCACCAGAGATCACGTGGAATGAGGTGCTAGCCGAAGGCAAGTCTTTGGTGGATAAAATAGCTGCTCAGATACAACATTGTGAAGGGAAAGAAGAATATAAAAATGAGACTGAAGCAGTGGCTGCCCTGTGTATACTTTGTAGACACAAAGGCTGATGTAGCCAAAAATTAGCTGCAGAATCTAACCTTATAGATTGCTGAATTACAACCTAAGTTGAGTTGTTTACTTCTCCCTTTCTCCTGTATATGAGACCAATGAGATGAAATAGATTCCTGAACATTAGAATGAATACTTGGAGATGCCAGTACAATCAACTCTATATGCCTTATCAAAGTACTCCTGACATACTTAAAAACATTATAATAATCGCACTTGAAATAATTTCCTAACATCAACATGCCAATATTCCCCTGCCCCATTCCTACGCATTGGTGTCAGATCCAATATGCCCTAGAGAACAATTTGACTGAGAAGGAAATAGCTAACACACCAAAATAATTTCAACAAGTTGATAATTTATAGCAGCAAAAACCTGAAGAACATGCATGGGTATAAATTCTAACAGTAATGAACTAGATAGGAAACAAAATGACTTTAGGTTAGGCCATATTTATCAATACGGGTGTGAATATGAGCATTCTGGATTTATTAGACTAGTTTTAGAATATGATAGTTGATCATTTTGCTTGATTTTTTTTTTTACCGAAACTAGAATACTCAGTAGTACCCTGTATTAAAGAATGTTGAGAATTCTAAACTTCTTTGATATAGTGCAAAAACTTAAACTGGAATAAAATAGAATAGATTTATCGTAAACTACATACTCAGTTTCTTTAATGATGTTCCCTGAAAGACCAGAGTTCTTTATAAATGTACTGCTCAGTTGATCACCAGAATCTTTAAAAAGTACTGTGGTTATGCCAAGAGCAAAGATCAACTCTAAATCTCTGATATGGCGTGTGGACTTAGAGGGACCAGCCAATGGCCTGTGGCAGGTTGATTACACTGGTCACATTGCACATGGAATGTTAGGTTATTTTCCACACTAGAATAGGCAATCATCCAGTATGGATTTACCTTTCCCATCAGCAATATTTCTGAAATTGTCACTTTTTTTTTGATTCACCAAATGCCTTATTTCCTGCTATATACCCCACACAATTTTGTTTTGGAGCAAATAACTTATTTTCATATGAAATAAATAATCAAGATGGCCAGGAAATTCACTAGTCTTATCACAAACCCCCATACCCAGAAACAGCTGGCTTTACAGATAAGTGTAATAGTATATTTTATTGAGTACTTAGTTATGTTGCCAGCTAGTATAAACAATGGCTTGTGAATTGATGGTACAAGAAGAGGTAGATATGATAAATTGGTAAGTAATATATAATGCTGTTCTCCTATAATATCAAGGGACAAAGGGATAAAAGCAGGAGAAGTATTTCTTACTATTTCACTTAATAACCAGCTTACAAAATATTACTCATTCTCTAACTCAGAATTCTGTTACTTTAATATTTAAAAGAGGACTTTTCCTACTAAGGCACTTACAAAAATTTCTCCCATTGAATTGGATGTTCAAATTGCCACTGACAACTGTATCTTTACGCAATTGAAAGGAAGAACATTGGAAGATTGATTATTATTCTCAGAAGAATGGGCTTGTGGGCACAGGCATCTCTCTTGAACTCAGAAGACCCTGTGGACTAGTTCATAGTATATTCACATGCTTTGGTAAATACAGACAGAAGGTTATAGCAACCCAATGCAGAAAAATAAATTACAAAAGACTCAGAAAATTCAGAAAAGAAATGTGAACCCACCATACTGGGGAAAACATTAACAACAGACCTCTCTGATGGGCGAGGCATTCTCAAAGGATCCAGAAAACACGAAACAGTGGAGGAGAGATGTTATATCACCAGGATGAGAATCACAGACTACAGAAAATACCCGTGTTTTCTGCTTTTCTGTATTCTGTGTCTACTATAAATTTCAACCAATTTGCTTACACATGAGTCTACTGTCTTCTATGGTTTTAAACAAGGTATCGCAGGTGGTGGTTAACATACTAATTTAGCTTTGGGTTAGAGCATATCAAGCTGAGATTATGACTGAATTAGTGCAATGAATATCATCCCAAGATACATACCATGACAAATATAACTCAGTGTGCCTCCTTCTGAGTAAATGGACTTGTATTGTCAGAGAGATGGCTGCAGTACACTATTTAAGTATATCTGCCAACTCCCCCCCCCCCAATTTTCCACAATAAAAAAAAAAAAAAATGAAACAAACCTGGAAAATTTAAATGTCTCTTTAAATGGTTCAGAGCACAGAGTTTCTATTATATATTCTGTCCCATTACATGTATTTAAAGGTTTATTAAAATCCACTAAAAATACAAATGTAATAAGGGTGGATTTATATTTATTTGTCCTTAAAGTGCAAGGGTAAATACTTGGATATGGTGCAATCACCATTCTTTAGAATAGAGGCAAGGCAACTTCAAAGCCCTTTAATTCCCAAAGAGAAAAATTGTATTAATGAGAACGGGAGCAGGATCTAAGAAAGTTTAATTTATTTAAAGAAAATGGAAGAATAGAAGAAAAAAATTGCTTAATAAGAACATGCAATACAATTGAATTCATAAGAACGTTTAAGATAATAAAGGACACTTTAGATTTGATATAATGCTAGTGTGTGGTATGAGGGGAAAATTATTATTGGTTTTAGGAACACAATAGACTGGTTGAAGAGATAAGATTATAGTGTACATTTTAAGAAAATAATAAGGGATTATAGCAGACTAGACATGATATTAATTGAATGGAAAAGAAAATGTGTACCTTCCTGAAGGTATTATCACTTTTTCTAAAAGTAAAACAACACAAATTGCAATCATGAAAATTATACCACTCTCCCCTAAATGATACTTCCTGTGCTTTGCCACATGAAACTTTAAATACTCTTTTTAAATCACTCACTGAGCACATTTCTCGAAACAACATAGTATTGAGATTATTTGTGTGTCAGGTGCTCATTCCCCTTCAGATATAATTTACTTCAAGTACTTTTGGGTACACTTTTACTTATGTTTTTTTATTATATTCATTTTTGACTGCAAATTATGTAAGGATTTATTTGGAGCATATTTAATGTGTGTCCTAATATATAAATAATTAAATCTCATGCTGCAGGGCATAAGTTGGTTGCAAGAGGGTTTTCAGGAGGTACTTTGCCTCAGCACAAAATTGTGTAATGACAAATTAAAAGAGAGAACAGGGCTGGATTGAGAGTCTGCTATCTATTACTCTATACGTACTAAAGTACAGCACCAATCTCGAAAATTCTACCAAAGTGGATCATTCTAAAAATCACAGATTGATATTTTTCCTACAATAATTATAAAAGAATCATTTTCTCAAAGTTTTTATTTTATTTTATTGTCTGATATATTTCATTTCATTATCTTGTCTCTAAATTATTACTTTTAAATTTTTTATCTTCTTGCAAGTATTACAGATACCGCCCCCCTACCCCCCATCGATCCCCTCCACTCCACTCCTACACCCCCTCGGGCCTTCACTGCACTACTGTCTGTGTCCATGGATTATGCATATGTGCATGTGAGTTCTTTAGTTAATCTCTCTGGACCCCAACCCCCTTCCCTCTAAGATTTGTCAGCCTTTTTCTTGCTTCTATGTCTCTGAATCTATTTGTTCATCAGTTTATTTTCTTCATTAGATTCCACATAAGAAAAAAGAATATCTATATTTTTAAATTTAATTTGAACCAACTCCCCCATGCTTATATACTTGCACATGTCCTATTTGTTTTTAAAATTGTTTTATGTGAACTTGAAAAACTTTGTGCAGTAGATCAAATATGAATTTCTAAAGTACATCTTGTTCAATTGAAAGTTCTAAATAAATTGACCAAAAGGGCCTTAGGGTATTTAATTTGCCAATATTTGAAAACATTCCTGTGACCTAAGAATAAATAAGCTTTGTTGTTTTAGATAAAATTATTCTGTGTAAATGATGTCCACTGGATTGATGTTTTTCAAAAAGAGAATTAAAATTCCCAGACTGAAAGATAAGATTAGGTTGATTAAGCTGAAAAGTGCATGTTTTTATTCCTGCCCTTTAAATAATTTTCACTTTGGGAAGTGTTAGGTTAGGTGGCTCAGGAGGCGGTGCAAGAAATAGAGAGTCCAGTGAATCAGAAAAGAAAGGAAAGGAAAAGGTTTATTTCTGCGTCCCCGGGAGACCCACGTACCCCCAAAGACAGGGCACTTGGATTCACACCAACAGGGAAGGGGGCGCTTTTTTTATACTGAGGTTGGGTGAGGGGCGGGGACATGAGCTGAGGTATTCATTTGAGGAAGTTTCAGCTGCAGGGGTCAGCCAGGTATTCAGGAATGAGTCAGTATCTGTGTGGGGGTCTTGGAGAAGCCAGTATCTGTGTCTGGCATGCTGATCTGTCAGAAATGCCAGGGGTGGTCCATTATCTCCTCACATCTCTGCATGTATCCGATCCTGGGCTCTCTCCGACCTAACAGGAAGCATTCTCCTTTTTTTAAGGCAAATATTTAATCACCCCTCATCTAATGCCAACATCTCAAGGACTAGCAAATTTGGAGTTTACACAAAATAAGAGTTTCCCTGGTCAATGCCACCAAAATGCTTTTAACAAGCAAAGTTTCCCACAGAGCAGATCACAGCTGACACCATATAACGGATCACAGTGAAACTAGGAGTTCAAAGGACCACTGGGGAAAGGCCCTGTGCTAATGAAGCAGATCAGAGGCAATATCCAGTCAGAACAATTTAATTCTCATTTATTTCTGGCCTGCCATTTGGTTAGTCAAAGGCCAATTTGTAAAGTCATTCTCTGTCAGTGAACAGAACCCAAATAAATCAAACAATATCTGGGAAATGAAACACAGCCAATCTTTTGTCTTTGCCCTCCCAAAGGCAAAATACATACCTATCATTAGGAAACAGACCTCATGCTTTTCTCAGGGGAGGCAGGAGGTGTAGGGTTAGAGGAGGTTTGGTGGGGGGGGGTCCCCTCAGCTTCTCTGTGCCCTTTTGCTTAGCTCCCACCACCGCCACTATGCTTGCCAGCTGTCAGTCCAGGTCTGACTGAGTGGCGCTCCTGCGTTTAGTGTCTTCCCCCTAGTGGCCAGTGTGTGTCATAGCAATTGGTCATTCCACTGTTTGGTAGTATTGTATATTATCCTTTTATTATATTACTAGAGGCCTGGTGCACAAAAATTTGTGCACTCGGGGGGGAAGGGAGGGTCCCTAGCCCGGCCTATGCCCTCTCGCAGTATGGAACCCCTCGGGAGATGACCATCTGCTGGCTCAGGCTCGCTCCCCAGGATTTTGGTCCTAAGATGGCAATCAGACATCCCTCTCCAGCCCAGCAGCCCTTGGGGGATGTCCACTTGCCAGCAGGGAGCAGGACTAAACTGCAGTCGGACATCCTTAGCGCTGCTGAGGAGGCAGGAGAGGCTCCCACCACCACCCTGTACTGGCAGCCATCAGCCTGGCTTGTGGAGAAGATTTTACAAATCATATACCTCATAAGGGTTTGTATCCAGATTATATAGAGAACTCTTACAATTCAACAATAATAAGACAATCCAATTTAAAAAATGGGGAAAGGATCTGCATATACATTTCTCCAAAGAAGATATACAAAAAGCCAATAAGTGGGCATACATACTCCTTTATACCCACTAGGATAATAGTGCGTATAGGGCTGTAATAAAAAACACAGATAATAGCATGTGTTGATGAGGACGTAGAGAAAATGGAACCTTCATATGCTGCTAATGAGACTATAAATTGGTGTGGCCACTTTGGAAAATGGTCTGGCAGTTTCTCAAAATGTTCAATATAATTACCATATGACCTGGCAATTCAACTCCTAGGTATATACTCAAGAGAAGTGAAAACATATGTCCACATGGCTCACTGAAAGCAGGTTTCTGGGGTTTGGTTTAGCTTCCATATTTGTTACAATGTTTCAAACTGCAAGCTCAGAGGCCGGCAAGGCAGGCGGGGGACGTTGGAGTCCTCCGTCACTGAAGCAAGCAAGCCTCATGTTAGCTTCCAGCTGCCTGGCTGCCGCTCCCGCCATCTTGGCTGGCAGTTAATTTGCATATCACCCTGATTAGCCACTGGGAAGGGTAGCAGTCGTATGCTAATTATCATGTTTCTCTTTTAATGATAGGATATTACACCATAGAGATAATATAATAACTTGGTAAACAATGAATTGTTTTTAGTATGGAAGCTTGTCCACACATATTATTTTTAAAAAGTATGTAATATGAAAATACAACTAGGAATAAAATCACTTAAGCTTCTGTCTTCTCTCTTGCTATACCATACACACACATTTTCTTAGACAAACAGATTTACAAGAATATACAATTCAAAGATTTCTAAGCAGATTTCAATAACCAATAAGCAGCCCTCAGTCCTAATGACATGACATTTCAAATGAGTGACACATATACTCTGCAGAATTATTTTGAGCACAGAATATTTTGCAATGTACGGATTAATTTCAACATTTAAAAACTGAGATATTTCACGCCAAAATAAAAACCTGAATTATTTTAATACCATTGGTATTATCTTGTTTTAAAAAGTTACATAGTTAAGAAGTTAAAAAGATGGCTCAGCCGTGTAGCCATCTGGTTCTGGTGTCTTTATCACTGTTGATCCCTAATCGCCTTTCCAATTTCTTTTATAATAGTTGGAGAATACGTGTTATCTGCTTTCATTTGAGTTGATATTGAAAATTTGCATTTTTTCTAGGATATTATCAATTTTGTCTAATTTTTTAAATTACTTCAATGGAATTGCACTAAGAATTGCTTATTATTCTTTGCATTTCTCCTGGTATTGTCTATGATTGTTCACACATTTTATTGGTCAGCCTTAAAAAAGGATTACACATTTCATTAGCAAGTTAAGAAAACAGCTTTTGAAAATGTTTACTTGTTCTGTTAATTTTTCTCTAGCATATTAATTTCTGCTTTGACTTTTCCAATTCCTTATTCCTGATTTTATTTGATGTATTCCTTGTCCAATTTTAGGATAAACAATTTAGTTTTTATCTTTTCAAATATATAATAAAGAAGGTATTTAATTATATATTTTTCCTCTATATAATCAAGTTTCTCACAATACTCATCAGGTCCAGTTTCTTCATTTAAATCACTTATCTAGTTATCAGAATCATTTGAATTTGCAATCACAAAACATCAACACATTAACTAGGGAAACTCACAGATTGCAGCATATTAAAAAAAATTAAATCTATATCTTTTGATGCCACAGTCATATTAAATTTAACCCATACCAACTCAAGTCCAAGACTTGTAATATATATTTTTTCTTTTTTTTTAAGGCAATGTGAAATGTATTTTCACCCACTCAACTTCATATGTCATCCAAACATACTCAGAAACTAACCAATGAAGCAATGCTTTTGTCAGCACATACTACAATCTAGATCAGTATCAAATACAAAGTTAAATGGCACTTTTGGAGGCACCTTACAGTGAGATTTTTATAAGGTTGCTAAATGGGCACTATCACTGTTTTGTGAATCATTTATTTGGAAAAGAACTTATAATACAAATATCCATGTCAGAAGTAACATACTATTTCATCCCTTTTTACACTTTGAAAAAAGTGGTGGACATGATCTTTTGCAATATTGAATTAATGTAGTTCTATTGGAAACATGCAGGGAACATGTGGCTACTAACATTTACTTGATGATTGTCTTGTATTTAATGGCTAAGCAAGTTTAATGAAAGTCTTTAAAATGTTGAGGTCATAAAAACCAATAAAGAATCATTACCTGCCCAGCCAGTGCTTCAATATCAACCTATGAACCAGGTTTGATTCCCTGTCAGGGCATATGTCCCAGTTACAGCTCAATCCCCAGTGGGGGGTACGGTGGGGGGAGAACATATGGGAGGCAACCGATCAATAATACTATCTCATCATTGATGTTTATATCTCTCTCTCCCTTCCTCTCTGAAATCAATAAAAATGTATTTAAAAAAATTTAAAAAAACCTTTGAAGCTCTGACAAGTTGGAAAAAATGTTTGTAATAAGCAGAGCTCAAGTGTTAATAACTTTAATATATGAATCAATACTACATATTAATATAAGTTAAAATACCTACAGAGAAAAAGGAGCAAAAAAATTCAAGCATCTGTCAAGTATTAAAAATAATATCGCTTAAAACATTATTTCAGCTTCACCATAAGGGACCTGGAGGAAGATAATTTTTGAAAAAAAAAATTAAATAGGCCTGGCTGGTGTGGCTGCCATAGTACTTGTGTTATTTGGAGTGGAGCACAAGAATTCCTGCCTTGTCATGGTGTCTCTGCTGTTAAATAGTTCTGTCACTTGAATGAGGGTTCATCCTACCTCTAAGTATTCAGTCTCCTGGAAACTAAAATACAGGGCTTTGGATTTGTTACCTTTGAAATATCCACTACATGCTGTGTGATTCTGTTCTAAAATATTGCATAATTTGTATCACAAATTGTCATAGTTACATTAGATAGAGGCCCCTGAAGCTAAGTTTAAAAAAAGTAAATGTAATCACTGTTTTTCAAAACATTACAGCATGTTAAGCAGGTGATCGCTGAAATTGAATGTGTTATTAGCCTCAGGGCATTGTCAATGTAGTTGCTAGATACAATATTTAATAATCTTTTCCCCAATTATCTTAATATTTAATAAATTCAATACATTCTTATTCAATCATTATCAAAATACAAGCTTTAGGTATTTAATTTCTCAAGCCACCAGGCTAAATCTAGAACTTACATAATATATTAAGAGAATGTACTCTCACAACTTTTCCTTTTTTTCACATTGTTTCTAGCTCACATTGCATTACTTTTATATTTCTTCTCTCCTTCCCCACTCTCCCTCTTCTTGCCTCCCTTTATTTTTGCTATTCTTTCTCAAATTTAAATATTGAAAATAGTATTTGTTTACTCATTTATGGCCTGGCCTTAAAATTTATATTACACTGGCAACATTAACAATACATAGGGTATTTATAAAATTTTCAGTTCCAGCATAATGGATATGTAGCATGCTATTATTTTTTTTTTAAGCATTATGGCTCTGTGGGACTTTTAAAAATTGACACTGCCTAAAAAGTAATTCCCTTTTTGTTACTTTTTTAGTGCTGAATTTCTGGCAATCTTTGTGGTTTAATTCAAATGTATTTTGCCTGGGGACTTTCTTTTCCCTCTTTTGCTTTCTTTTTGTCTTTCAAAATGTTTATCAAAATGAGAGCTATAGATTTCTATCTTTTTTCAGACTTCAAAACTTTATTTCTAGGCACTCAACAAATACTTCCATTTTGGAAAATAACAATTTTAGATTTTGAAAGATGAAGTATGTTCTATGGTTAAATGGAATAATGTCTATTTGAATATTTGGCTAAATCCAAGAGTATAAGTAATATCTTAGAATTATTCATTATCTTGTGAATTACCAAGGCAGGACTATTTATATATATATTTTTTAAAGTGGTAACTTGTTTGTTATAGGGAGCAGCTATAGGGTTAAGCCTCAGACTGACCTGTTGGCAAAGCCACTAACAAGTCCAGCTTAAAGGGCACAGCTCTCTTAGCATAATTAACCTTGACCCTATGACACTCCCTAGATCTTATCTGGGTAGCTAATGGGCTGTGGGAGGTGCAGCAAGTGCTGCCAAAACAAGTAAAACTTACAAGAACATTATAACCATGGTGACCACTACCTTGTTTACCTCTGGCTATAAAATAAAGCATCAGCTTGCTATCTGGATCTCTCTTTTCTCTGTGGCCTCAGCCAGGCACAGGAGATCCACCCAGCTTATTCTCTATGTCTGTCTTTTCTAAATCCTTTGCCACCCCCCCCCCCCCCACCCCACCCCCAGGCTCACAGAACCCTTGGCTGTGCTGGCCTGGCACAGTTTGTGATAGAATTTTCTTTTTTTTATTTTGTATCCACAAAGACTTAATTTTTCTGGTGCACCAAATCTGAGGAAATCTATGAAGAAATGCAACAGTGTGCATGTATAAAATACAGCAATTCAGGGTTTGGAACTCTGTAGAGTTCCTGTTCTTCACCATCATGACTGCCTTACCTTTAAATGAAAAGAAGTAATTCAAATTCTGCCCAAATGAAACACTGCAATGATATTTTCTTATATTGGCTTGTATAAGATTACTTAATTAATGGAAGTTAAGGTGAGCCTAAATCTCTTTGGCTATATACTGGTATATAACTTTACTTGCAATTGGGGAAAATCTACCAGATAACAGGCCTACTATTTCATCATGATTGTCATGAAGAAAGAAAAAAAAAAATCTTCGATGTTCTTTTGCTTTTCTTAGAATTCCATCTCTCACACTTCTATTATAGAGAAAGGTCAAATAGCAATATTAAAATATCTCTGCTAATTAATTCCCTTTTTTAAAACAAAAATGTATTTTATTGATTTTTTTACAGAGAGGAAGGGAGAGGGATATAGAGTTAGAAACATCGATGAGAGAGAAACATCGATCAGCTGCTTCCTGCACACTCCCCACTGGGGATGTGCCCACAACCAAGGTACATTCCCTTGACCGGAATCGAACCTGGGACCCTTGAGTCCGCAGGCCGATGCTCTATCCACTGAACCAAACCAGTTAGGACAATTAATTCCCTGTTAATGTGCACAAATTTTGTGCACTGGGCTACTAGTTAATAATAATAACATTTAAGAAAAATAAGATATTCACAAGTTGAATATTAAGTAGCACTCAACACTAGAAGGCACTAGAAGTGCAGGTGGGAAAACATGGCAGTAACATAAGACTTTGGTGTTCCAATTAATACAAATGAAAACCACCAACCCTGTCGGTGTGCCTCAGTGGTTGAGCATCCAGCCATGAACCAGGAGGTCATGGTTTGATTTCCAGTCAGGGAACATGCCTGAGTTATGGCTTGATCCCGAGTATGGGGCATGCAGGAGGCAGCTAACTAATGATTCTCATCATTGATATTTCTACCTCTCTCCTTCTCCCTTCCTCTCTCTGAAATCAATAAAAGCACATTTTAAAAAAAGAAAACCACTGAAGTATGGCAGTGCTCTTTATTTATTTATTTACTTATTTGCCAGGGTCCAACCCCAGCAGGTCCAGGGGTTCCCAAAGGTGTAGATGGAGTCGGCGAAGAAGGAATGAGCAAGTAAAGATTATGTAGTTTAAGCATGATTGTTCATGGTTAAAGTGATTAATTACCCGCCTGGCACTTAGTTAAGAGGTTTTATTCCCTCCCTAACTTCAGGGGAAAATTCCTACCTGGGGAAACAACCTTTCTCGGAGAGGTGACCGTGGTTAAAACACACAGCGCTAAGGGGAGCAAACATATTAAGAACAGTATGCTATATACGCCAGGTCCCTTGAAACATATGCTGTGCAGATGTTTCTTTTCTGCAGCGACTGTGCCAAGCAGCAAGGATGGACCGGCTTCCGGCACTTATTTTGTTTGTTTGTTGATTTTGTCATTGCTTTATTATGTTCAGCTAATTCTTCACTTTTGGAAAATTTGGACTAGACTAAAACTACTCGGTCATTCAAAATGCCAGTTCAAAAATCCCAAACTTCTCTTAGATAAAGTATCATGCTTTCCAGTGGCAGGCCATCTTTCAAAGAAATTTTTTCTATAGTAAAATCTTGTTTTGCTAATTATCAGCAAACATTACAAAAAGAAAATGTTGAATTTAATCCTAGTAGGGTCTGAGGATAGAAGCTGCTTCAATGTCCTATCTTCAAGACTACAATGATGCAATACCATATCTACGAGACTTTTATATTAAACTAGAAGCCCAATGCACGAAATTCATGCAAGGGGCTCGGCCCTCACAGCCCCAGCTTTGTCCAAAGGACATCCAGAAGGTCGTGTGGGCTGTCCCGTCTAATTAGCATATTATGCTTTTATTATTATAGATTATTATAAATAATTAATTAGGACCTTTGTTGTTTATAATAGGTACAAAGTCTATGTGAAGTTTAAATTGATAGTCACTGTTTCCTTACATGTCAAAAGAGGAATATGTCTCCACAAAATCTTAAACTATAAAGTTATGGGATTTGTTTATCATTAGAGTAAATTCAGAATTGAAGAATGACTTTTTCTGAGTCAGATATTGCATATTAATTTCCATTTTCTTATACTTTCACAAAGGGACTTAGTAAGAAATTTTGGAGCCTCAATTGTAGTTTTTTCCTTGAAAGATAAATATTCAGTCATTTAATCATACAGTAATTATTCTACTCAACATTTGTCAGCAGCAGCAATAATATATCATCTGCTCACATCTCATTTCTTTCCATCAATGTAGACAAAAGGAAGATCTGGAATTAAAATAATTCCTAAAAGCAACTCTGAAATATTTTATAAAAACAGATACGCTGGCACAAACACTTTGAAATTACACATTAAAGTTAAATATATAGAGCCCTATGACCTCACAATTATATTCCAAGAGAAATGAATGTACATGTCTAATAAAAGGCATGCACAAGAAAGTCACACTAACCCCCAAATGAAAACAATTCAAATATCTATCAATAGTGGAATGCATAACCAATTGTTATTTTTGTGTAATAGGATATTGCAGAGTAATAAAAACAATACATTTGTTTCTATTACAAGTTGCCACTTTCAACTTTAACATTGTTAGCTTCAAGAGAATCCCAAGTCCTCTGGTGTGTGCAGCAGAAATAATTCTAAAAGCCACTAGAGCAGAGTTTCCTGAATTGTGTTTCCCAGAACATCAGAAGGTATTCAAAAATTTCAATAGTCCATTTAGTTGGGAAATTCTAGGTTAAGCAAAGTTTAGAATATTTCTCAGGCTTTAATATACTTTTGTGCATTGTGGATTTCCACAGAAGCATAATAGGCAGTTTTCTCCAAATGACTTGGTCATTAGAATCCATTTTCAGCAGAACATTTCAGAGAAATAATGTTCTCAGGGGCAATGAATATAGACTTCTCTGTGGTGAATAAGAGACTTTATTATAACCTTTAAAAGGACAAAAATTATAAGATTTTGAGGAACAGTTACCAAAGAGAGGAACACTGAACACAACAATAGGTTCTGAAGTATAGCATAAAAAAATTATTTATGTTTTAAAGGAGGTGCATTTTATTGTACAGTAAAGGACTTAAATCATGGCTGGGATTTCATAGTGAGAATTTCAAAGGTATTGTGTTTCAGGGAAAACATATAGCTATTTGGAATATTAAGTATTGAAGAAAAGTTTCTATATAGGAGTTGTAAATCCAGTAGACTTGGTAGAAATATACTTGTGATGGAAATATTTCTACATATAACACCTATCTATCCTACATATATATAAGTCCTATGATAGAGTGCTTTAAACAAATATATCAGAAAAGATATTAATGTGTTAGGTCCACATCTACTCTTTATTAGGAAACCAGAATTTTATTCCAAAATCTATTATTACTTGATTTTGAAACTTGGGCACATAACAATTAGGACCGACATTTTTATTAGCAAAATGAAGGTATTAGACATATAGACAGATAAGATACATTTTAACTTTAACCTTCACTAATGCTTTTGTAACAAATGTATAAATAAATACAATTATACTTCTAAAATATTTAATTCATCTACTAGAGAGGGGTGTTAGTTATCCTTGATTCTTAAAATACATATTTAGCTTTAGCTACTCTTTATCCTTTTGGGATAAATTTGATTTTTGAAACTAGCTAAACCATTTGAAATCATAATTCTCAAAATTACTAGGTAATTGAGACCACTCAGTCCCATAATTTAAATTTTACTAAGCAGCAGAAATATTTTATTCAAACAACACATTTTATGAATTAAAATATATCAAAAATAAATCAGAGATGCTCAGGTGAAGTGGGAGTAGAATCAAAATGCTTTTTGCTTAACTTTCTGCTTGCCTTCCATTTTCTTATATTATTATTTTTTGTTGTCATTTTTATACCCATGTACCAGTAACCTTAAAGCTAAGAATAAAATAGAATAGAAACTAGTAATCTGGTGCAGTAACTCACAGATGCCTGCATACTAGTACTCAGTTAGGATCTTCAATATTTGATTAATGTATGTTCCCCATTTGTAGGAAAGAAATAATTCTGTGAACAAGCAAGGTAGCCTTAAATCCTTTTCAACATAATATTGTTTAAATATAACAAGCTTAGTAAGGGTTGTAAAATTTATTCACATATATCTCTTAAGTATCTATAAATCCAAAATAAAATCTATATATATAAAAGGGTAATATGCAAAGTGTTCTCATGGGAGTTCAACCAGGAGATTGGGAGTTCTATTGCTCGCTATGATGTGTGCTTACCACCAGGGGGCAGCGCAGAATGAAGGAAGGCCCCAGTGGTAACTGGAAGCCAGGGAAAGGAGGCCCCAGCCGGCAGCAGGAAGGCCCCGATCAGGACTGTTTGCTGGCCAGACCTAGGGACACTACCCATGCACAAATTTCATGCGGCAGGCCTCTAGTACAAATATAAAAAACTAACACAATTTAATTAAAACGGAATTGGTACAGAAAACAGTATTTTGTTGAAACTATATTAACACTTGCCACATACCTACCACACCAATAGAAATGTAGAACTTAGTAAAATGAATCTCTTTTATTTTCTTATTTTTCAAAAATGAAATAGTACTTTATTTTAAAGACTTATTAAAACTCTAAAACAATGCAATAATACAAGTTAATTTCTTTCACTACAATAGTTGTATGTTCTTTCACTCTTTCATTTCCTAACTGGTCTTAATTCCTTCTTTTCAATGTTATTTCTACTATTTCTGGTTTGCATATCATTAATCCTCTCAGAGAAGTGAGTTATAGAGATGATATACTAGGGAAATACTGTTTTAGACCTTAAATTGGGTGTGACTGATTAACTTTAGCAGCTCAAACTAATTGCTATAGATGAATGCCTATTTTTAACAATGAAACATCAGTAAAATAAATATGATGTTTTAGAATAAAATATATTAATTCTAAATATATACATGATAGAAATAGATAATATATAAATATACATACATATATCTTCAGATATATTCTAATAAAATATAGCATTATTTTAGTCATATCTAATTTGTATTAGAAGTTATACCTTTTAATTACTATTTAAACATTCAAACTTTTGCGCAAAGGTGGACTTCTTTTATTGTCTTCATGATGTTTTTTACAAAATCTCATCAAAGAGGCTAACAGTAGCTCTATCTTGTTTGAAATTTTACAATGACATAAATATTTTTCTAAATAATAACATTTCTCTGAAGCACCTATGAAAATAACGCACTTAAACAACTGAAGAAAAAAATTACAATAGTACTTGCTTCTGCAGCACATATACTAAAATTGGAATGATAAAAAGAAGATTAGCATGACCCCTGCACAAGGATGACACACAAATTCCTGAACCATTCCATCTTTTAAAAATATATTAAAAGGGCAAAATATTTGAATAGATAATTCACAAAACAAAATTTGTGAATGACCAGTATACAATGATCATCAAGGAAATTCAAATAAACACTGGAAATTCAAATAAACATTGGATACCAACCTTCAGAATGGCTAAAATTAAAAACATAGAGAACAGAAAATATTACAAAAATGGGAAAATAACTGTGTAGTTCATGCATTACTGCTGGGAAGATAAAATTATATACCTAATTCAGAAAAAAGTTCTGTTAGTTTCTTATTTAAGAATACTGCTGCTAGGAAAATGAGAATATATACCCCTCCCGCCAAAAAAAAAGTCTTAAACAAGTATGCAAGTATGTTCATAGCAGCTTTATTTATAAAAGTTTCAACAGGTTTCTATCAACAGAAATATGGATTAAAAACAAAGCTAAATAATGTGGTATAGTCACATGGAGGCATACTAGTCACTAATAATAGGGGATACACTATTGAGAGACACAATAACAAAATGAACTAACAAGCAAAATAGGCACAGACTCAGAGAGCAGGCCGACAGCTGTCACGGCTGGGCATTGGAGGGCTG
>NW_006296222.1:740308-747346 GCF_000327345.1 Myotis davidii
TTGAGGAAAAAGAAAAAAAAGAGAGAAAAATGCTCATGGCCATGGACAACAGTATGTGATTGCTGGGAAGAGCAGGGTGAGGAGAAGGTGAGTAGGGTATAGAGAGGATGAATGGTGATGGAAAGAGATGTGACTTGGGGTGGTGAACACACAATACAGAAAAATAAAATATGAGATAGGTAATTCCCCTCAAAAGTTCCCTAAACCTTCCCACAACTAAGAAAAATGTTTGTAATACTTCAAAATATGTATTTTTAATATGTATGTTGTTATATTTTGTGTTTATTTGTTTTAGTATTGTTTATTTGTAGTATTGTCAGAGCTCTTGCTTTTTTGAGGTCTTTATGGAAGATTTATAGAAACTTAACTGATAAAATATGCTGAGAAACTATGTAAATTGGGCTAGAAAATAGAACTATATTCTTTTGAAATTTTATATTATTTGACTCTTCCAATGACTGACCTTAATTTAACTTATAAATCTTTTTAAAAATTCAAATAACTGAGGTCATTAAGACATTTATCAAAATAAAGAAAAATGTTAAATGATTGAAAGATCTCACAGACATAAAAAACTATAAAGAAATACTATAAACAACTCTATGCCTACACATTCAATAGTTTAGATAATATATACTAATTCCTTGAAATACACAATCTACCAATACATGAAAAAAAATAGACAATATGAATAGATCTATGTATGTTAATGAAATGTTATCAATAATTAAAACAAAAAGTCCCACACCCACCCAGATGGGTTCACTGGTAAATTCTACCAAACATTTGAGGAAGAAATTATACCAGTTCTTTGTAATCTATTCTAGAAGATAGAAGCAGAAAAAATACTTCCTAAATCATCCTATGAGGCCATCATTACCCTAATATCAAAACCAAAGACATTACAAGATAACTAAATACCAATACCTCATGTGAATATAGTTGCAAAAATCCTCAATAAAATATTCGCTAATGGAATTTTAAAATGTATAAAAAGAATTATGCACCATGAACAAGTGGGATTTATAACACCTATGCAAACTGATCCAACATTAAAAAATTTAATAAATGTAATCCATCACATCTGTAGGCTAAAAAAGAAAAACCACATGATCATATCAACAGATGCAGAAAAAGCACTTGACAAAATTCAACACCTATTCATGACAAAAACTCTCTCCAAACTGGGAATAAAAAACTTTCTCACCTTAATAAAGAACATCTAAAACAAACAAAACAAAAAAACCAACAGCTAACGTTACACTTAAGGGTAAAGAACTAGAAGCCTTAGTGCAAATATCAGAAACAAGGCAAAGGTATCTTCTCTGACCACTCCTGTTCAACACCATATCAGAAGAATTAACTAATGCAATAATGCAAGAAAATAAAATAAAACATATGTAAATTGGAAAGAAAGAAAGAAAACTGTCTTTGCTTGCAGATGACAACTATGTCAAAAATTTGAGAGATTTGACGTAACTCCTAGAACTAATACGTGATTTACAGCAATTCTTCAAGAGAACTGAAAATGTATGTCCACATAGAAATGTGCACACAGGTTAATATACAGAAATAAATAAAATTTCCTTTATACCAGCAATGAGCAAGTTGAATTTGAAATTGTAAACACAATGCCATTTTCATAACCTCCCCAAAATAAAATCTGTAAGCATAAATCTGACAAAATATGCAGATGTGTATGAGGAAAACTATGTACTCTACAACAGTCTATTAAAACATCCAGAAAGAGAAAAGAGACCCCTACCTCAAGAGAAAACAAACCACATTGCCAGCATTTCTGACAGCATAGGTAAGCAAACTTCTAACAGCATATTTAATAAAGCATTTGTGTTGGATGTTTCCACTCTTTGGTAGTATAGTGACTGACAGCCCACATAGCTGATAAACTTGCAATCACCTTCAGACAACCTGGCGGTTACTTCAACATTGTAACTAAGCATGTGTTTCTAGTGCCTAGTCCAGCAAATATAATTAGTCACCCCCATTTATTTCCTGTCGTCTAGGGCCTATAAAGCAAACTTTGCACTGGCTCTCCCTGAAGCATTGTCCCCTGGTTGCACATTTCAATAAGGTCTTGAAAAGTGTTTTCAATCAATTCATTTGAGATGTTTGCTTCACTAATAATCACAGGCAAATCAATATGTGCATTTAAGGACTCAATTTGAATTATTTTGCTCAGTACCTTGTGTGTAGTAGGTACTTAATAAATATTTGTTGAAATAATGTCTGAACATACCCTTTTGTTGATAAAAACTGAACTTAAAGAAAAGCCTTAATTTAGGGGGCAGAGTGTGTTAAAGAAAAAGAGAACTGTTCTGGAAGACAGGAAATCAAATTTTAGCTGAGCAAACCTAGCAGTGTGACCTTTACCAGAGAACTTTGCCTTGTTTTTGTTTTGTTTTATTTCCCTAGGTTCTCAGTTTTCTAATCATTCATATATGATTCAACGTGTTTGGGAGACAGTCTTCCATGGGTCCCTCATGTTTCCACATCTCATGAGCAGAGTCACTGACTGAAAACTGCTCTGGAATATCTGCTCAAAAATGGAATTTTCTATTGTTGTGTGGCTCCAAAAACACTAACTCTCAGTTTACATAACGGGGAACTGATGCCAGCAGTCAGCAGTGAGTTATATTAGTTAAAAACAATACCTATCTTTTCAGTTGTAGTTTATATACTATAAAGATTTTATCTCTTAACCATGCTAAATGTCAAGCTCATAAATCAGGATATTTCTTTCATCTATAATACAGAGCTTTGCTAATTGAATTCACAATAGAATTTTAATAATAAAAGATATACAAGACAACTTATAATTAATTTATACATTGGAGTAGTGAATGCAAATGCTAGCTTGCCAATGCATTAATATTAATGATTAGGTAAATGTATTTTTACTTAATTCATCTGTTCAAAACAACCACACTTTTATATTTTGATTATGCCTTAGCTTAACACACTTAATTAATGTAGATTTGGGTGAATTAATAGTTTGTTTTTCTTTAGCAAACTGATATGATCCAGCACTATCCTTCCCAGAGACACGGTGAGAAAATATAAGTATACTTAAACACTAGAAGGCTTTCTTTGGAAGTCAATCAAAAGAAAATGAACAGTAAAAACAAAAAATATTTGTCTAGGTCTTAATATTCTGGTGCTTCTGCATTAGTAAAAGCATCAGAGGCACTTCAGGGAAACAAATCAAGCTACATATTTTTTCAACTATCAAGGTCATTTTTGTTTTTAATTATTGAGTTGGGTATGAGGAGGCTCTGTGACTCGGGTCACTTAAAAATCCATATTCCAGTGGTGGGAACATCATATTTGCCCACACTTAGGAAATAGCTAGAGTTTTCTGGAATCTGACAAGCCTGACTTTAATTTACTAAATGAATTTTTACTTTATTTGGCTACTATGTCATTTAAAAAAAAAAAAGTAGATGTAAAGAGAATGCTAATGTATCATATTTTTAACAGTTCAAAACTTCAAATCTTCACCAGAAAGCAGCTGTATATTTTCTAAATTACAGCCACTTTTAAAGCTTTAAGGAAAGTGTTTTAAAGTAGTGTCCAAACGGTATACAGGAGCATCATTTTTGCATACCATCTTACACATCTGCAGTAACTGTACCACTTTGAGAACCATTCTCAAAGGGACCAAATGATTATCTGTAGTAGATCCTTATCTTAACAGTTTTACAAGTCAGACACTGCTGGGGTCCGACCCCAGCGGGTCCAGGGGTTCCCAAAGGTGTGGACGGAGGAGTCGGTGAAGAAGGAATGACACGGACACAGCGTTCAGTTGATCAGCAGCCTAGCCAGGATCTCCAGCCAAGTTCTGGTCTGGATCTCCAGAGAAGTTCTGCCGTTTATTGTCTTGTTACATCCGTATTTATACCAGTTGATTTTAATCCTGTCAATTTCTATTACAAAGGTTAGGGCGTTTCTTATCTCCATTCCAGGGAGTAAAGATTATGTAGCTTAAGCATGATTGTTTGTAGTGATTAACTACCCGCCTGGCACTTAGTTAAGGAGGTTCATCCCCTCCCTGACTTCAGGGAAAAATTCCTACCTGGGGAAACAACCTTTCTCAGAGAGGTGACCTTGGTTAAAACACACAGCGCTAAGGCTAAGGGGAGCAAACATATTAAGAACAGTATGCTATATACGCCAGGTCCCTTGAAACATATGCTGTGCAGATGTTTCTTTCCTGCAGCGACTGTGTCAAGCAGCAAGGATGGACCGGCTTCCGGCAAGACACATCCTGAGTCAGTCCACAGCGTGCTAATTTTACCCATTAGAAAATATACCCTATTTTGAAGGAATAAACATGCAAGCAGCTTGTTCAATGGTCAAGAAAACTTTTTTTCTCTCTTAAAGTTCTTGAATGGACAAAGTTAACCAGGAAAGAGGTAGGAGGGAGCTATCATCATGAAAACTTTTCTAAGTTTCCAAATCAACTTTGAAACCCACACAGCATTTAGTTTTGGCTTTTGGCTAATTTAGTGGCAATTCCGCCCTCCATTAACTGTTAACGGTGGTACTCTCAACGTGTTTGAGAGACAGTCTTCCATGGGTCCCTCATGTTTCCACATCTCATGAGCAGAGTCACTGACTGAAAACTGCTCTGGAATATCTGCTCAAAAATGTTTGTACAGTAAACAGCATTGGAACATAAAAATAATGTCTCCCTCTGGTTCTTGGGCAAGTGCATTTACAACCTTAGAAAACAGAGACTGTATCTTCATTCAGAGCAGAGGGCAGGACTACTTGCTATCCAGTCTGATAAAGAACATGCTTTCTTCTTGTGCAACGAATGGGCATACTTATGGCCCATACAATAGAACTGGCATCCTTCAACTCATAGATCTCTCATGTATCTTACTCGTGGTGTGTGCTGTTACTACCTGGTGCTCTTTGCTTTGGGCTCCAGGAAATAGCTTAAACTCTGGCTACTGCTATGAGCAATAAACCATCCTTTATCTCTGACCCAGGAGTCTTGTGTCTTCTGTCACTGTTCATGAAACTATGTATGACAGGCTACCATACTAGCTTACAAATAGTATGCTATCTTTCACACCATTCACACTGAAACAAAGGTTACTCACAGATTTCTCTATCCTACTAGTTTTTGGAAGATGAAATAGAATCAGAGAAGCTTAAAATAACCCCTTGTCAAGAGAATCATCATTATAATATAGAGCATCCCTTTTAGGCATTTAGGTTGAGAATTATAACATTAAGAAAGTATCTATACCATGGGTAATGTAAATGCAGGGCATTTCTGATCAAAAGAGTTTAACAGCCATATTTGTGTTTTGATTTTTGCCTGGGACTCTTAAAAAAATATTAAAGTCTTTTTGTTAAAACTCATGAAATTTCTTAGATTCATTCTTCCTAGTTATAAAGAATTTAGAACTATTATGTTCTCTTTGATGTTATTAACCTCAGATTCCAATTTTTAAATTATTCTTCAATAGTTCTTGCACAATCTCAAAATGAGGACTGGATGGGATACATTAATACTGGGATCTCATTTCTCAGAAAAATACTTTCAAAAATATTCTTTTTTTCAAAAATAATTTACTCTATTAGAAAACCATTTGAGATGTATTAATAATATTCAGACACTATGATATATGCAGAATAAATATATCAACATACAGTAATTAGTACATTCCTTAACATTTAATTAATTGATTTTTCCTATAATCCCCTTTACTACTGTCTTCACCACCAATTTTGCTCTTAAATAATAGTCTGAATTGCTTCCTGACCTGTGAAAAAAACATATGACTATTTTAAAGGGCCTTCCCTTGAGCATCCTTCAAGCAGTCAGATATTTCAGATGGAATGGCACAAATTTCCCTCAGTCAGGAAATAATGCCCCCAGGTTTGCCTGAAGGTTCCCAGCCTCTAAGCAGTCATGGCTTTGATGACTTGTTTAATGTTTGTCTCCTTCCCTAGAGTTGTCTCTTGCCACTCTTCATGAATCCACATCTACCTTCTTTTAAATACTAAGAGTAAAAATCACCTCCCACAAATGACATTTGAATTACACTGTATTACTGTGCATAGTGACACTCTCTGGACTTATTAAACCAAGCAAACTCTTTGGCCCACTTGTAACTACTCTCACAGGTAAGCAATTCGATTTAGGTAGTAAAGGAATCATGAGGCGATTTTTGTTTGCAGGAGTAGCTCTGCACTGTAAAGCTAGACATAGTGTTCTCCAGTCACATAAAAATGTCAGCATTTTAAGTTCTTTAAGTGGTCCCAGTAGGTATTGTCAAAGAGCACTCCTACTGTCCTAAGATTTTCCCTCAAGCCTGACTTTGATGATGGTCTTCAGCAAGCAATGCAGCAGTGTGATCAGTACCGCAGGTAAGAAAAGGGATGTAAGATACGGTACCAACCCTGACAGGATTTATAGTCAGTCAATGAAAGTATATGGTAGTAAGCTAAAATATTAATACACACATATTACAGGGTTATAAAAACAATAGGAAGTTAAATTGGGATGGGAAATTATGACCCAGAAAAAAAATAGAAGAAATAAATAATCCTATCTAATAAAAAGAGAATACGCTAATTGACTGCCCCACACTCAAAGATGGCAGCGCTCACAGCCAGTAAGGAGGGAATATACTAATTAATTGCCCCGCCCTCAAAGATGGCGGCACCCACAGCCACAAGATGGCAGCGCCCAGTCCCCTCAGCCCTGCCAAGTCAGCAGGCGCGCAGCAAGGGCAGGCCCACCCTCAGGCCCGAAGCACAGGCAAGTCTCAGATGGCGGCTGCCCAGCTGCCCAGGGCCGCCCGAGGCTCAGGTAACCAGGGCCAGCCGAGGCTTGTGCTGCCACAGTGGCAGCAGCAGAGGTGTGATGGGGCCATTGGCTTCCCCTGATCGCCAGGTCGCCTCCCGCCCCTGAGGGCTCCCGAACTGTGAGAGGGGGCAGGCTGGGCTGAGGGACCCCCCCTCCAGTGCATGAATTTTCATGCACTGGGCATCTAGTGT
>NW_006296222.1:747433-755200 GCF_000327345.1 Myotis davidii
AAAAAAACAAACAACGGGTTGCTATGATGTGTGCTGACCACCAGGGGGTGCACGTGGAACATGGTGGACATTGGACATTGGCAGTAGCAGGATGGTGAAGCAGATGAGCGGGAATGCCAGATCAAGGTGGGGCACCAGTGGCTGTCATCGGGGCGAGCTTCTAGTGATTACTGAAAATTCTTTGCTCCCACACACTGCAGTCCCACCAGGCACTCACACCTGCTGCCAGTGCCCGCACCTGCTGCCGGTGCCCACATCTGCTGCTGGTGCCAGCACCGCTTGCACACATGCCAAGGCCAGCACCAGCCCCAATTGCTCAGCGCTGTCAGTGAGTGCGAGTGGTGGCTGCCAACCTGATCACCCTTCAGGGTTTCTCCACCCCCCACCCCGATCCTGAGGTGTGATCAGGGCTGGCAGCTGCCTCTTGCATCCTCTGCCAGATGGCCCCGCTTGCACCTGCTGCCAGTGCTGGAGCCACCGCTTGCACCCACTGCCAGTCCCTGGTACTGGTCCCAATCACTTGGTGCCGTAAGCAGGTATGAGCAGCAACTGCTGGCCCCAGTCGTCCCTGAGGGCCCCCTGTTCCTGAGGGGCAATCAGGGCAGCAACCACAGCTTGCACCCGCTACTGGCGCCAGACCCAATTGCTCCGCGCCATCAGTGGGCGCGAGCTGGGCCAGCGCCGTCAGCACGTGGGAGCGGCAGCGGCAGGAATGGGGCTGCCAGCAGATAGGGGCCAAGGGTTGTGACAGGAAGGGCTGGGCGGGGCGCAGACAAAGGGCCAAGACCTTCCCCTGTGCCCACCACGGCCTCACAGCCCACAGTTCCTTTCAAGTTGCACAAAATCATGCACTGGGCCCCTAGTAGAGAATAAAAGAGTAATAACACCCCAAAGAGTGGAAGTGAAACAGAAAGTCAAGATGGTACAGCGAAAGGAGCCCAGGATGTGTGATTAGGTGATATGAATTTAAATTCTAGTTCTGTCTTTATTGATGAGAATAGACTATGGTTATGTTGAGATAACAAACAACTCCAAAATCTCAGTGGTTTAAAACAGAAGCTCCTCCCCTGCCCCCCCCCACTCCTTTCACATTACAAATCACTAATTAACCACATGTTTGTTTCATCCTAGTTGTTTAGACTTGGGATATTTAAGTTGCCACCACCTTGATCAGATCCGTTTGCCATGCTGGAGGCAAAAGAGAGTTCAGGGAGATTTTACAGTGATAATGTTCAGCCCAGATGCATTGCATGGCAGTGCTCACTACTCATTGGCCAGAACTAGACACCAAGTCTCATTCAACCACAAAACGTTGCACACAAAGCGACCAATTAATAAAATTCTTATTAATATGTGAACAGAATGAGGAGAGAATAGGAAACATATGACCTATCGGTCAAATTACTACCAAAAGTATTCATCGGGTAATGTATGTATTAAATCCTGAATCCTTCTTCCTAATTTGCTCAGTATGTGAAATTAAATGATTACTAAACATTTGTGAACCCCAATATCCTCACCTATAAAACAGTAATAAAACTACTTTCCACATAGGAATACTCAAAATTAAATGACCAAATGTATAGAATAAACCTAACAGAGAAGTTAACATATACTAAATGCCTAAGAAGATTAGGTTCTGTAAAGACCTCTCTGCAAACACCAGTACTGCTGATGGTTCAAAATTTGGGAGACTTCAGAAAGTTCATTATTCATGCACATGACAATGAGGCCAGCAGTTGAGCATCCCACTGAGTCTTCATGGAGAAGTTGGCCCTAAACCAGAGCTACAGCAACATTTAGGAGAAGACATTCATGTCAGTCTGGCTAAGAAATGGACATGGGAACACTGTGGTTGTGCATATGGAGGGGCAGAGAGAACAATCTGAAAGAGCATTAGATGTTTTTTCTCAAGGTCAGTGTAATGTTGCTTTACCTTCATCATCCTCTTTATTTTTTTGTGGTTCCTTTTCCCTGTCTCAATGATTCTGTCTGTTCCCTCTCTTGTCCTTGGGAAAGTTACTTTACTTCTCCGCGTTTTAATGATATCATTTGGATAAACCGAAATAACATTCCCTGTATCCCAAGACTATTTTAAGTTTCAACAATTAGTTTCAACATGAAAGTACCTAACACAATGTAAGTATGCACTGTTTACTTTAAAATAATAATAAATAAGATAACCATTTTGAGGATTTGAATTTAGTAACTCTATTTTACAATTCTAGAGTGCTAATGAATTCTTGCATTTGATATTTCATAAATGCTTGTTGGAGAAACACACTGTATGAAATACATGGTTAGCTCTCTCAGACATATACTGTAGACTATAATTAAGATTTATATAATCAGAATGATGAATTTATGCTACTTGTGTTTATCCTGAAACACAAATATATTTTCAATCACACTTATGTGTATTTGTAAAACTGATAAATATGCACATGTATTTATATTTAGATCTACAATATGTCCATGTAATCTCAGAAGTCTCACATTTCACTTTTTGGTCCCAAGAAGGGATTCATTACACAGTTGGCACACAAATATTTGGTAAATATGAGGTCTATACATATTTTTTGTTTAGATTCAATGTACTAAAAGTCCTCTGGGGAAAATATGGAAAATGGCTAATCAGAACTGGAGATTGATTTTATTGATTATCCATGTTTTAGTTTTCTAGTCAATAGCTAATATTTAATATTAGTGAAACATAATCTAAATAGAAAATCTCATATGCATCACCTCAGTCTTACATGTAGAATTTATATTTTTTGCAATTTAAATAAAACTATGTAGGTGAAAAAATAAATAAAAGGAAATTGTGTAACAATATTAAAATACTTTATATACAGTTTTAAAGCATTGTTTTGTTGATTTTACTCTGATTAAATGATAAAAAATAAAATTATACCTAATTAATTTACTAATTGTAATTAATGAAATAATTATAATGAACTAAATAATTATGTAGAATTCACTGCATAATACAAATACATGTATCATCCTAATTTGTCTTATTCTAGTCAGCAGATGGATTCATTCATTTCTTAGCTATTTGTTCAGTGTTTACCACCTGCCAAACACTGTTCTAGGTGCAGGAGTACAGCAAGATGTATAGCAGTTTACAACCTAATGGAACAAAACATTAAAAAAAATAAATCAATGAAATATTTATCTTGAGGAAGAGTGATGAGTTCTCTTGATGAAATTAGATATAAAAAGTTGGAGATAGGGAATGGTTATGGTTATTCCATTTTCAATTATGGTTGGGGAAAGCCTCAGCAATCAAGTGGCATATATGCCTAATTGCAATGAGAGTCAGTGGAAAAGAGGATGACCAGGTATTTCTAGAATCTAAATAACGAATGATACAGACAAAATAAAAAGGCTCTAAGGGGAAGGAAAGATAGTTCCCAGTGGTCAGGTGGGAGTTGGGTGTGAGTGGAAACTATCTGGTGGTTCTTACAGGGGCTTGCACAACTCAGGATGCCTCTCTGTTCCTGTCAAATACACACTTCCACATGGTCACACACACACACACACACACACACAAAATGCCTTTTGTGGCTTAATTTCACTTCTCTCCCAAGTTGTTTCAAAATTAAGTACCACCATGACGTTCTCTGTCTCTCTGTTTTAAATACCAGCAATCAAGTATTATTTCTAGTTAAAGACTCTCAGAGATTCAATTAAATAGTATCTACTGTGTTCATGGCACAGGAATAACAGGATTAGAAAGTCATAGTTTTGACCTCAACATGCATAACTTAGGGCAGACACACAGTACAAAATAAATATTTATTGGGAATGTTGGAGTATGAGCCAATATGTTGTATTAACAATGTGTTTTGACAATATTCACAAAGGTGTTATTATTTCTAAGTATTGGGATAGGATAAAACTGATTATTAGTCCCTGAGGAGGAGGACATGAATAAAAATTTAAAGATAGTGGAATAAGGTCAATCCTTTCCTTGTATTTACCCAGACCAGAAACTTTAAGAACGTATTTACTTTTGCATGTGACTAAATTTCTACAATGATATTTGGCACTGAAGTATACGTTTACATTTTTTCTTATTTTATTTTTTATTTTTCTGGCTATCAAACCTATCCTGAATGTTATCCCTAGCTGATTAATATATTTAAAGAATTTATGTATTCAGAAAAATCCTTAACATTTCTATGAATTTTGATTTCTTATTTATAAGATGAAAACAGGTACATCTTCATAAGATTGTTTTGAAGATAAAATAATATAATTCAGATCTTAGCTTAGTGTCTACCACATAAAAATCCCAGTAACACTTAGTCACTCTATTAAAATACTAGAGGCCTGGTGCACGAATTTGTGCAAGGGTCGGGGGTTACTTGGCCTGGCTGGGGATCAGGCAATCAGGGCCAATAGGGGCCAATCAGGGCCATCTAGCCCAGTCCCAATCAGGGCTTATCAGGGCTGATCAGAGCTGGTCTGCCAGGGGGAGGGACTGTGGAAGGTTGGCTGTGGGAACGCACTGACCACCAGGGGGCAGCTCCTGCATTGAGCGTCTGCCCCTGGTGGTCAGTGTGCGTCATAGTGACCAGTCGACTGGTTGTTTGGTCAACCAGTATATTTGGTCAACCAGTCTTAACGATCACTTAGGCTTTTCTATAGAGAGATTATAATATTACGAAAGAATTTAGCAAATATATATATATATAATGTAAGTGCCAAAGATGTGTGTTCAATGTAAGGGAAAATGAATATATGTTTATTTTATTTTATTTTTAAACTCTATTGTTGAAAGTATTACATAGGTCTTCCTTTTATCCCATTAACCTCTTCCCGCATGCTTCCCACTCAGGCCCTCACCACCCATTGTCTGTGTCCACAGGTTATGCATATATGCATACAAGTTCATTGGTTGATCTCTTCCCATCTACCCTCCCCTGCCTTTCCTTCTATGTCTCTGGGTCTATTATTGATCATCAGTTTATTTGGTTCATTAAATTCCACATATGAGTGAGATCATGTGATACTTACCTTTCTCTGACTAGCTTATATGTTTATTTTCAAAGTTTTTTTTAAGACAAGTAGTATAAGACATTTAAAAATATTTTTTATCTCATAATTAGTATGTTTTTTGTCTTTTTCTACTTTCTATGTAAACCAAAATGTATTATAAACTTTTATTTGATTTAATATTTACTTAAGTTTGTTATTTATACTATCATGATCTGTTATTACAATAAAACCACTAGCTTAATTTATTATGAGTAATCTATGTAATTTATATTATACCTAAATGTCTATTTATTTTATACTTGAATATATTTAACATAAAGAAGTATTTACTGCCAAAAATTATTTTTTATAAAATTAAAAAGTTTCATTATTTCTACAAAAACAAATCCTTTACCAACCTATGTATTTCCCCATAGTATAAAAATCCTTTCTTAGTTTACCTTTATAACAGATTTAAGGACATAACACTTTTGCTTTAGTTTTACAAGTTTTAAACTTAAAATTAATGTGGACATAATCTGGTTGATTAAATCTTAACATATTTAATTATTTTATAAAACTATTACTACTTGTTAACTTTAATAATATATTTTTAAATGAGCCATCTCTATGCTTTGTCAAAATTTTCAAAATTCTAAATTTATACATTTTATAAATTACTACCATTTTATGTTTTAAAATGTATATTTTTCATAATATGAAAATTATATTCTGAAAGCATATTCTTAAGTAAGTGCTCTTGAATGAATAAGAAATCAAACAACTAATAGTTTAGCTCCTAATTACTAGGACCTATGAGAAAATTCAGAATGGTGACTGTACCTTGTGTCGCAGTCTTATTAGAGGTTGATAAGACTTAAGGCCATATCCTACTTCTTTGCTTGGCCTTCCTTCTGACTCCAAAAAAATGAATCCAAGAAACAAAACAGCTGACCAGTACTTAAACATCCTTTTTGCTTTTCACCTGTGAAAATTAACATTGCAAGTAATCAGAAAATGCATTATATGTTGAAAAAATGTATTAAAAGGTATTAAATAGTGCAAAGAAATCTCCACCGACCAAATAAAAAAATTACCAGCAATTGCCAACTGAACCCATAATAGATAAGCATCTCCAAATATAAATTAATATTCCCTTACCATAACAAATACAGTTTGTTTGTTTGTTGTTTGTTTCATTCATATAGCCTTTACAACTTTTATTAAGTAGAATATAGGGGCCAATAAAAATGCATTGAGGAGAAAATTAATAAAAGCAGGTTGAAAAAATTGAAAAAGAAAAACAGTGAACCATGCATAAATTTCTAAGCATCCATACAGAATACAATTATCAACATATTTATAAATCTTGAATTCCTCTTTGAGTACATTGGTGAATAATGCTTAATAAAACTATAGTTATTATAATTCACTGGTAAAGACTGGTAAGAGATTAAGAAGACAGTTTACTATAGTAGTACTTAATAAACTGAGGTACTACAGAAACTATGCAAATGGGTTATATGAAGTTGTGAATACATTTTTCCAATAGTATTAAAAAGGGCATTTAAGTAAAACAAAATAAATTAAAAAGTAAAAAATACAAAGAAATCTCCTAAAAAATTATTTTATAAGTGCTTTCAACAAAAATTCCTATGACTCTTTTCAATGTTCTATGTTTTCAGATATACCAGAATATTGTAAAATGGCATTTATTATTATATAAACACTAAGCCCTTTTACAAACAGTTCAATTAAATTTCACTTCACCACTTTCACCAACACATCTTTATACGTATTGTGGCAATGGAAGAGCTCTTTCTCCTCTTCAGTGAATCTGTACATTTGACTTCTTGAGCACCTTAACCAATTGACTAACCCTGTTAGTAAAGAGTTGTATATTTCAATCTGACTATGGTCTGACCATAGTCTACTTCAGTCATGTTTCTATGTCACTACCAAAGTAACAGTTCATTTGTCAAGAAACGGTCATTTTACTTGATGTCTATGACACCCCTCTCTTCTATTTCTATAGATTTTATGACAATTCTTCAGTTCTTTTTGTGAGTTAAATCTACTCCTTTACTTTGTTATTAAATACTATAGTTTATCAAATCTCATTGCTAGCCATTTATCTTACTCCATTCACTCAGCCTAGGCGTTTTCAACATAGTCTATAGTTTCAAATACATGTACTGCTTCCCACGAACCCAATCTCCTGATTGGTATAGTTAGCCTATTTCACAGCTCCAAGTTTATGTTTCAAAAGCATCTCCTCATAGCATCCATACCCACATGTGAAGTCATTCATCCATTTACTCAAACAGAAACAAAGATACATACCCACATGTGAAGTCATGCTTTCCCAGATTTTCATTCATCCATTTACTCAAACAGAAACAAAGAGGACATCTTTGACATCTCTGGTTCCCTTACCTTCATACTAAACACACCAGTAAGTTCTGTTATTTCTACCTTCAGAAAATATCTCTCACATATCAGTTTCTCGCCAAGTCTACAGTCACAACCCTAGCACATGCTATCAGCACCACTTCTTCCTAATCTGCCCCAATCACTTCCCTGCTGTCCTTCCACATTTATGTAAATGAATCTTCAAGCCATTCTCCACACAACAGTCCCAGTGATTACGAAAAATCCAACAATTACGTTACTGCCCTTGTCAGTAATTTTAAAATATACTAATTTACCTTTAAGGTAAAAGCAAAATTACGAACATAGCCTGCAAATTCTCACAAGTCCAGGCTCAACATGTCTTTCTCT
>NW_006296222.1:755396-760592 GCF_000327345.1 Myotis davidii
AGGGGTGACTGGGCTGGCAGAGGGCAGTTGAAGGAGACCAGGCCAGCAGGGGAGGGCAGTTAGGGTTAATCAGGCCGGCAGAGGAGAAGTTAGGTGTCAATCAGGCTGGCAAGGGAGTGGTTAGGGACAATCAGGCAGGCAGGCAGGCGAGTGGTTGGGAGCCAGCAGTTCTGGACTGGCAGTCGGACATCCCTCAAGGAGTCCCAGATTGGAGAGGGTGCAGGCTGGGCTGAGGGACAACCCTCCCTCCCCCCAGCACGAATTTCATGCACCAGGCCTCTAGTTCAATAAATAAATGCATAAATGAATGAATGTCATCCTGCATTCAAGGGTAAAAGAAGGATCCTGTTTTCTTGCATTCTGTCAATGCTGAATGGAATCCCTATTTTCACTACTGCTACAAAACTAACATGAGAAAAACAAATATTTTCATTTGTATTCCATCACTTTGCTGTCATTTTTATGTACAGTCTAATCATTTGCTCAGATGTAAATATGAGCTTTTAAGACCAATGAATGGAATATTTTAAACCCAAGGAAAAGTCCAAGAATGAAGCAAATGGAACCAGCTCAGTAAAGGTATATATTTCTCAGATATTTGAATACTATGCTCCTTTTGTGCTCAACCAGGAAAGGTGGGAAAGAAGCATGACAACAACTCTGTTCCTTCATAACTCTGGGTAAAGGTATTGTCATACATTTCTTAAAAGTGCTTATATTGCTCATATAAGGGTTTCTTTTCCTCTTTTCTCTTTTTCTTTCCTTCTCTCCCTCCCTCTCTTCCTCTCTTTCTTTTCTACACACACACACACACACACACACACACACACACACACTCTTACATATATAACTTTGGGACACCCTGTATTTGTATACACATATATGGCTACAATTATTTCATCCACTATAAAATATAAAGCAAGTTAACAATTAATTTTAAAAAATGGCCAAAAATCTCATAAACCTTGTGTGATTCCACTTCAACTAACTACTGAAATATCTTCTCTGCTAAAGGCAATAGGCTAGGAATATCTGCTTTTAAGAAATTTTACAAAGAGTTTATAAAAACAACTCAGTGTGCTGATGCAGGACATGCAACCTCCTTGTACTATTTTAAGTAACTTCTCTTATATTGTTAACAATGATTAATTTCTTCATTGATAGTGTTATGAATTTCAAGTCTAAATTTTCATAATAATAAAAAGTACAAAAATAAAGATATAATATAAATAATTTATTTCAGCAGAAGCTTTCAAAAAACTGAAGTAATTTACTTGGTATCACAACTAAAGTGAAAGGGAACTAATATTAAAAGTCAAATAACTTTTTTTAAAGGGAACTCTGATTTCTATTGCAGATAGTCATTTGAGCTCAGCAGTGCAGTGTTAGACAAGACAAAGGACAAAGAATGGTTTCTGTGTTCATCTTATGCAAACAGCTACCTTGTAAGAGTGTCTCAATAGAAATATTACCAAGAAAAATAATTGAATCCAATTATGTAGTTATAAAATAACAACCTAAACAAAAAGGTAGCTCTTCTTTATAGAAGCTCAGAAACTGATTGTCATCTTCTGAGTTTTCTTCAGCTACACGATCCAAAGTTGTCATTATTATGTCTTTAAAAGTTTACTCATCCACAGAAGGTGTTCTGGAAATGGTTTCTACATCAGCAGTAATCAGTCCCATGATATACTGCCTGGTGAGCTCACTTTCTCAGTATAGTAACCTCTGACAACCTGTTAGGTTTTCATAATTAATTGGCAGATTGTTGTCAGCTCAGTAAGAACACAGAAAGCACTTGACTGAAACAAACAGGCTAGGACAGATGGTACGATAATGATCCTATGACTTTTCCTTGTAACCTCAACATTTATATGGAAGCATCAAAAAACAACCTCATTATTAACTTTGAGAAAACAAAATGCACATGTACCTAAAAAAGTAACGGCCTAACATTAGATTTAACAAATTTAGACTTATAGATGCTAAAGGAGCTGGACAGAGGTTTCGCTTCTTAAAAATGTATGTAGTTCCCTGAGTCAAACTTTTATCATACAGTGTGCTGCTTATGGCAGTAGGATTTAGAATAAAGTAGTTATGTTATTTAGTAGATTCAAATTTGAGACAGTTTATTTGTTTACACATTCTCTAGAATCTTACTTTTAATCACATGAGAAAACAAACTGAGATAGTGAAAGTATTGCCTTAGGAACAAAATGTAGCATTTGAGATGGGGAAAGATGCTATGGATTTGTGCCTTTGATTAGAATGAGTATCAAGATGAAGCAAATCCCTCACATCATCAATATTATTACATGTTGCAGAGAAACCAAGTATCCTCAGGGTTTCATCTGGAGTTTCCTCACTGGCTCTCACTCTCCCCTGAAAAACTGCCACCAGCTTTCAAGAGAGGAGAAGAGGTCCAAAGACTAAGCCATTGGGCAGCTTCAGTTGAAATAGAAGTACATGCTGCTAGGAAGTAGAAACAATAAAAACAGTGAAACGGTCAATCTGAAAAACAGAATGATAGAAAGTTTCTTTGGGACGGGATGACTGAAGCCACTGCTCTTGTCATCACCAGACCTGCTATATTTTTACCAGTTTGCTGTTCTCTGCATCCATCCAGGTTGTTAACTCCATCAAACAAGACTCCGTGAATCACTTGTGTCAGTTAGAGCAGTACCTAGCATGAGCTCAATAAATATTTTTTGATAAATAGATGAATGAATAAATTAATGATGATAAGTAGTCAATTTGAAATAGCAGGTATACATGAAGGGATTCTTAATATTCTTCATGTAATTGAAAAATAATCATTAAAACTGACTGTGAAATCAAGTTAGAAATTAAGTTGTGGTTATCACAAAAGTTTTTTTTGTTTACACCTGGATCAAAATTGGGCTTTCAATGGGTGGTTCCTCTGGAAAAGCCTCCTTCGTCAAGGACAGACAACCTTGTCATTCCTTAGAGCAACTGAAATCGAAAGGACCACAGAGACATCTCTTACATCGATCAGGCAAGTCAATTATAGCAGCTGTGTCCGTCTTTGATCCACTCTAACTTCATACCCACCCTTTGAACTCTGTGGATGAATTCTAAAGTAATATTTCTCTTAGAAAAACTGTTCCCCAAAGAATCCAGTTTAACTATGGGCGGTAGATTCTCTCCATTAATGTACTAACTTCAGATACTCATTCTAATTAAAGAACAAAACAAAACAAAAGCTAAGAGTCATTGCCTGCATGTTGAATAACCATTAGGGAGAACAGCAAATGAAAGAAGGTCACATATACCCAACTAGACATATAGGGATGGTATCTTGGGGTATTTAATTATGCCAAAATAGTTTCTAATATGTATTATTACTTACATTGAACCAATATATAAAGAGGAACATATTAAATAAAGTGTCCAAGTTTAGAAAGCTGGTTAGTGTCACAACTGGTATCTGAATCCAAGGCTGATTCCAATCAAATTTAGCCCATTGTTCTGTTACTTAATTCTACTTTTAAAGCACACATAATGCACAGCACAGGAAATATAGTCAATAGTATTGTAATAATTATATATGGTGCAGGCTGGGTACTTGAAATATCAGGGGACCATTTTGAAAAATATATGATTGTCTAACCACTATGCTGTACATCTTAAACTACACAACAATATTGAATATAAAGTGAAATAAAAAATTAAACAAAAAAGACATATATAATGATGCAGAAATAAAGAGACAGCTTGTAAAGAAGTAGCCATAGAGAAAAATAGCTAATTTTTCTGGCTAAACGCTACTGGAAAAGAGAGTCTTTCACTTATATTCTCTTTAGATCAAGGTAAGTGAAGATAGGGGATAAACAAATGCAGTGACATGAGAGAGCAATGGCTATGTGACTTCTATGTCCAGGCTACCTGGAGAACGGTCTTTCAAATCTCGATGGAGCCACTAGCAAACATGGAAGTTTCTTCAGTTCTTAATTATATGATTAATGGTTCATGTTGTGAAGGTGTCCAAAACTTTTAAACGTAATGCTCTATGTTGAAAGATTATAACATGCAGTACAACTTTTTTCTCAGCATCTGGGGTAAGAATAGAATTAAATGTGTTAAATAATGAGAACTATGCTCATTAAATTAATTTCACTCTTTCAAAGAAGAATGAACTTTAATTCAATGACATCTGAATCCTCAATTTGGATGAACAAAACTGTCCAGATTTTAATCAATCATACCTTTCAAATGCCAGCTTAATCTGAAGCTGAGGCAGAAGCTCAGTGTACATGAAATATACTCATGCCATTTTAGAAGAGCTGCAGTGTAAAATGTACATTGTAAGCTTGCACTGGGAGAAAGAATTCATGCTGAATTGTATTTAATTTTTTAAGATTTATATACTCTGCTTTTAACAAATGAAAATTCCACATTATGGAAAGCATTTGGGGTGGGAAATATTTGTTTTCTAAAACCATCCCTGCTTTGCACAAGTATTGATGCTGCAGCTATATTAATTCTTCATATTGAAAATTTTTAAATAAAATATTTAAGTACAATATAGAACACAAATAACAGAACTGAAAAACGTATTAGAGACCTAGTATAACCTCTTCTTTGAGGAAAATGAGAACCAGTGAGAATAAAAGTTGCACCTGCAATGAAAATAGGAGAGGGCCTAGAATGCAGCTGTCCCAATCCCAAGATCAGTATTTAAAAAAAAGTACTGAAAAATGCCTGATTTGAATCTATTCACTATGGAAAGACAAAGCACACTTGTGCAAATGCTTTAGTGTCTAAGGGACCACTCAGAAGCTACATCTCTTTAAGCCCCAACAACTTTGTACTTACTACTCACTAGAGTTTCCAAAAGGACATCAGTGTCGACATCTTTACAGAATCATATTGTTTAAGTGCAATTTTGGGGGGAAAATTGTCTATATGTTTCTTCATCATAATGATCTCCACTGGGAAGATAGTTCTATATATTTATTATTAAAGTTATAATATAGATGGTTACAGTTGTTATTATATAATTACAGTTATACAGAAGTTTTATCTATATAAAATATAGTAATATATACATTTTACATATATTATATGTATACACACATTTATATATAAAACTTGAAAGATAAAGATATGGTTATATAATCATCTAGATGTTTATGGTTATAGTTATAAACAGTTTAGATAGATAGATAGATAGAT
>NW_006296222.1:760797-774068 GCF_000327345.1 Myotis davidii
AGGGAAATCATGCCAGGAAAACATGCCCCAAACCATAACACTGCCCCCACCAGCTTGAAGGGTTGTACTCATGCATGTGGGGTGCATGCTTTCATGTTGTTTACACCAAATTCCCACTCTGCCATCTGCATGATGTGACTGGAAATGTGATTCATTGGACCACATGACTTTTTTCCAATGCTTGACTGCCCAATCCTTGTATTCCTGTGTGAATTGGAGACATTTATCTTGGTGACTGCAGATAGCAAAGGTGTTCAAACAGGCCTTTGGCTTCCATATCCCATAAGATGCAGTGTACGGCTAATTTGCCTACAAACGTCAGGTGGTCATGATAATCTGGCCACTCAGTGTATATTTTTAACACAACTTTGACAACTATAAAACAGAATGAAACTTTGAGTCTAGCTGACTTAATCAAAACATTTCTTTAAATTTTATAACCTTACAATAGGATGAACTTCAAATGCTCTGTGCTGGTACCTCAAACTTAGACAGAACAACTAAAAATACAGTGACTCATATTCATTCTCCCTAAGGATTTTATAGTCAAAGATATGTTATGTGTAGCCTGAAACTAAATTAAATACATATGTCCATTTTTATGATGACCTTTAGTAAATATTAAAAATACACTTTATTCAATTCTTTTTATACAGTTTATGAAATCATCTGCTGTCAGTTTCTTCTTCACATGAATAATCTGTTATTTAAAAATATATTTGATCTTAATACTCTGGATTATATACGTTGGTACATATACATGATGGACCATCAATCTTCCACCTTACTGAAAGCCATGGTCTATGACACTGTGCAAAATAACTGCTTAAAACTATGTTTTTATATGGACAAGATAATGTGATATATCTCAGCACACTCCACGTAGCTTTTCTTTATGGTACGTCCGCCTGGCTTACGTGTGAAAGGTAAAAAAATGAAGCAACTTCAATATTCTTCTCATATTTTTGGATGAAATTTATTTCACATGTTGAAAAAATACTGAGTTTGGACTAATTTTCACAGAAATCTGACAACAAAACAGGCATTTTTTTCTTCTTGTGGTTGATAAGCTGAAAATATGTCTTTTTAAAAAGTGTACCAAAAGTATTTTTAATGCTGAGCAGCAGCATGCTTTGGTAGAAAGAACAATAGATTAAAAGTCAAAAGATAATAGATTTTACTAGTGGTTATGTCCTTAAAATGATCTTAACACTTGCATTATAGTTCTCCACCTCCTATAATCCTGCTTCTACCAACTAATCTATTAAGACTTCTCAGACAGAAGTGACCCATTTACTTAACCTTTTCTCCACTTAGTTTCAATCACAATATTTTCATGATTTAATTTCACCTTTCTGGCCATCTTCTTACAGTCTCCTTTTCCACTTTCTTTCATTCACCTGATCTCTTAAAGTTATATCACAGGCTTAGTATGTTAAAATAAAAAAAGAAAATTTTAACCAGTATAATAAAGTTCATTTTTTCTTTATTTTTAATATTATAGTCAAGAACAACTTCAGGAACATCTATAGTCATGGGAATGGAAAGTTGTAAAAATTACTTAATTCTTTTCAAAGTAAGTAACAAATGGAAGTAATTATGCAAAATAAAAGTAATCAATGACATTGATCTTAGTTTTTGTGGATTTTAAAAATTATTTCCTCCTAAACATGATGAGTGTAACTTTTAGCACATTGCAAAATTTTAGCTAAAGATGACCAACTTAATATATGGTTTGTGTGAAATATCTATTACCCTACTTCGTATCTAAACTGCAATAAGTTGACTGGATATAATATGAAAAAAATGAAGCTTTAAAAGGTTAAAAATAATAATATATTGTATGACCTTGAAGATATTGTCCTAGTTCAAGAGAAGAGAAAATCATTACAGGTTCTGTCTTCTGAATTCATTGCCATCTACCTCTCTGAGCACTTAAAATGTAAATTAAAGAAGAATGCAGCTCTTAGAATGAACTCTGACTAAAATCCCAAAGGTACTATGTTACAGACTTTATTTGCTATTAAAAAAATTATTGCAATTTTGTCAATGTCAGGCAGATTTTAAATTCAACCTATTCCATACCAAGGTTTCTAGCAGCCTAAGTTCTTTAAAGGGAGACTACATTTATTGTACAAGGGAAAAAGTATTCTGTCACAGTTTAACAATGTAGTGCTACTATACAGGGAACAACTTAATGGGCCCTGCATTTAAAACTGAAACACCTTGGGGAAAACTGCCCATTCGTTTAGGTCAAGAGTCTCAGAGGTATTCTAGCTCATATTTAGAAAAGTGTGAGGAGACTCCAAGGATGGAGTCCACCGTTAGTAATAAAAGTCATTGGGACCCAGGGTATTTTCCAGAATGACCTCATGCCTCCCCCAAAGGGAGATCTGGGCCACGCTGGTGTGCAGAGAAAATAGGTTAATGTTATCTAGTTCCATATGAGGATTTTCATAAGGTTTTTCACAATCAAAACCTCCATGTTTTCATGCACAATCCTACTTTTTGAACCAAAACAGACAAGTAGTTAAACTTTCCAGTAAATGCCTAATGAGAGTGCAAAGCAATCATTTCATCTAGTTCTGTGGCCAGTGATTAAAATACAGCAAATATCAAGTTAGTCTTCAGCACCTGACACAAAAAAACTTGAATTTTATTTTATACAGTTTAACTTTAAAATATAAACTACAGTTTAAAGGTTGAATGAATATTTTTAAAACAAATTTATCATATTTGGAAAGAAAAAACAAGAAAAACAAAGAGCAGTAACATGATGTTTTGTAATGCTAAAAATATTTATTGGATATTTACCTTGCTTCAGGCACAAGTATACCATATACTTTCACATTCTTGATAACAAGATATCAACAAAAAATCTATTAATTTAGGTAGACTATACATGTGAGTCCAGGCAATATAACCATAACAACTTTTTAAAAATGTTACACCTTTTGAAGCAAATGCTTCTAGAAGAAAATAAATTCAAGGACAGGTAGAGTTTGATCTCTGAGAATCTCAGATATGAGGTCTTTGGGGGTAACTCCTAATTAAGTAGGGGGAAATACCACATGGAAATTAACCATATAGTTAGTACTTGTAACAAAAATTTAGTAGCATCATCCAAACCACAGATGATCTGCTTCAGGACCCTTGTAATTCTGCAAAATCCACAGTAACCCTGAGAAATACACACACACACACACACACACATATACACACCAGAGGCCCAGTGCACAAAATTTGTGCACTGGGGGGGTGGGGGGGAAGGGGCCCTCAGCCCAACCTGCACCCTCTAGCAGTCCAGGTCCCCTCAGGGGATGTCCGACTGCCGGCTTAGGCCCACTCCCCACCACCACAGCTCCACTTGCCAGCTCTTCCACTGTGGGAGCGCACTTACCACCAAGGGGCAGCTCCTGTGTTGAGGGTCTGCCCCCTGTTGGTCAGTGCGCATCATAGCGACCAGTCATTCTGGTGTTCCACCATAAGGGTGCTGGGCTCTTATAAGATAGAGGTGTGTTTTTTTTCCAGAACATCAGTTCCTTAATTCTTCTTATTCTCTGGGTACTGAATATAATCTCCCAAAAGAACTGGATGGGCTTAATATTGCTAGTAAATTTTATTTCACTTTCCTTGTTCTTATGGAATTAGAACCAGAAATGACTGTGGTTATTCCTTGCATCCTGAGGCTAAGAGAAATGTCTCTCAAGGTTCTATAACAAGGGAATCTATTGCAAAACGGGTCCTTGAACACCCAGATAATGGCCAAGAATATGCTGAATACTACCTTGAAAATCTATCAAACTTTCCCTCAGGCACACTAAAAATTCTTCTTTCATTTTTTTAAAATTTGTTTATTTAAATTTACTTTTAAATGCTATGTAATATATTGGTTATAGCAGTTTCACGTGTACAACATAATGATTTGACATTTTTATAACTTACGATGTGAACACCCTACTAATCCTATGAATTGTCTGCTTCTTTTATTTCTTTACTTTTCTAGAAAAAGCAAACGACAAGCTTGACTCCGCTCACTAACTATCCTATGGTAAACACAAAAATAGGTGAGGCCAACATTAGGGAGTGGAACTGCACCTGAAGCATGGAGGAAAACTAGCTCAGGGGACACCACTTCCATTCCTCAACTTTGGCTTCTAACATCTTTTTTCTTTCTTTTTATTCCTTTTTATTTTATTTTCTTTTTTTCTTTATTGATTAAGGTATTACATATGTGTCCTTATTCCCCCATTGCTCCCCTCCCCAGCTCATACCCTCAACATCCTAGTGTCTGTGTCCATTGGTTATGCTTATATATAAGCACACAGTCCTTTGGTTGATCTCTCCCCTTAGCCCCACCGTCTCCTGCCTTCCCTCTGAGGTTTATCAGTCTGATCAATGCTTCTTTGTCTCTGGATCTGTTTTTGTTCATCAGTTTATGTTGTTCAGTGTATTCCACAAATGAGTGAGATCATGTGATATTTATCTTCCTCCCACTGACTTATTTCGCTTAGCATAATGCTCACCAGGTCCATCCATGCTGTTGCAAATGGTAGGAGTTCCTTCCTTTTTTAGCAGCACATTATTCCATTGTGTAGATGTACCAAAGTTTTCTAATTCACTATCTGCTGAAGGGCATTTAGGCTATTTCCAAATCTTAGCTATTGTAAATTGTGCTGTTATGAACATAGGGTGCATATGCCCTTTCTGATTGGTGTTTCTAGTATAGAAACCATCAACAAAACAACAAGAAAGCCTCCTACATGGGAGAACATACTTTCCAAAATTATCTCCAATAAGGGTTTAATTTTCAACATTTATAGGGAATTCATACAACTTAACAAGAGAAAGATAAACAACCCAATCAAAAAATGGGCAACAGACCTAAATAGACCTTTTCAAAAGAGGACATATAGGAGACCAAAAGACATATGAAAACATGCTCAAAGTCACTAATCATACAAGAGATGCAAATCAAAACGACAATGCTGTACCATCTCACACCTGTCAGAATGGCTATCATCAACAAATCAACAAACGACAAGTGCTGGGGAGGATGTGGAGACAAAGGAACCCTCCGGCACCACTGGTGGGGATGCAGACTGGTGCAGCCACTGTGGAGCACAGAGTAGAGTTTTTAAAAAAAAAAAAAAAAAAACCAAAAAAAAAAAAACAAGAACTAAAAAATGGAACTCCCATTTGACCCAGTGATCCCACTTCTAGGAATATATCCCAAGAAACTAGAAACCAATCGTTTTTCTTTTAAATAAAATTTGAGTATATTTTCTACTTTTAATTATAATGTATTCAATTTATTGAATTTTTAATGGTTTGGAATAAAACTGTAATGTTTAAGAAAACACCTCTCCTTCACAAAAATCCAAAGCTCTTCAGTTTAGTTTTTCAATTGATTTAAAAAGATTTTAGTTGTAAATTTTTATTTTATTTTTACTTTTGTTCTAGTAGGTGGCAATTTTTGAAAATGTTTATCTGATTTAGAATTCTGTCTTGGTCAAATGTTTTGTTTCCTTGTATCTGTTTTAATTTTTAAAATTCTCTATTTTATTTCCTTAACCTATCTATACCTATACAACTACCACAGATTATAACCACTAGAGTTTGATAATAATCTTTGATATTCAGTCAGAAACACCTTAGATGCTTTTCTCTTCCATGTACATTTAGAAGGAGCACATAAAGTTCTTCATCAGAGCTTATTGTGATTTATATCTGGAATTTATATAATCCAAAGTCATTTATCACAGATGAGGGACAACAGTCAGTGTGACACAGAGCTGAACTCTGGTGGTACTTGGAAAATTACTTCTAGTAATATGTCTAGAATATTTCTAGACACATGTATAGGAATATTGCTGGACACAAAATTTCCTAATACCTAGAGAGTTCTTTCCAGGATTTATTGAAGATTCTAATCAAATAACTCTATATAACTATCCTATTATAAAATATGTAGTAAAATAAAGATACCTAGCTTTAGAAAATGGGATAAAGCTACTGGTATTTTTTTTGTACTGGTCTAACAGTGTGTTTTAATACTTAGTATGCATACTTCTGTAAGAACATTTGCAAATTGTTCATCTTTTTCTCATTGTGAAAATGACTTATATACAAGAGATTGGTCACACTTTGGCAGTATGTCATCTTCAAGTTAAATTTAGCTTTCAAACCTCATTGCTTAAGACTTTATCTGTTTTATGTTTAATTAACTCATTTGTTTCATTCAAATCCACATTTTACATGAAGTATAATGCTTTGAATATTGTAGTAGTAACTTATCATTTGGATTTTAACTTTAAGAAAATGTCTCCCAGAGAACTCAGCTTAATTTTAAAATTCCCAAATAAATCTCAGCAAGCGTTCATATTCTTCACAAAAATAAGTTTAAAAAAAACTTTTATGGTGTACTTGATGTTACATAGCAAATTCTTAATTAAATCATAGTATTCAAAAACATCAAAAGAGCAGTATATGCAGTCTGCTTCAGAGAAAAGTCTTAAAACAATGCTGTGTAATTGTGAAACCTTTTAAAAATGGATTGAATTGTATGACAGCATTAAGAGAAGGCATCTCTCAACTCCATTTCAAAAACAAAATAAAATTAAAACAAAAAATAAACAATTATATTTAAATCAAATAATAATTTAACTTAAATAACCCATTTTATATAAATATCTTATGCAAATGCTAAATTTAAATAACTAGTAAAACACAATTTTTCAAATTTAATAGCTTCGGGAATAGTACTCAGAAATATATCTGCTATGAAGGAAAGAGAGGAAGAGTTTGATCACACAACCATCAAATCTATTCAGATTTACTCATCACAAGTTTTAGAATGTGCCCTTTATAAGGGGCAACATGCTAGTACTATAAGTATATTTTAAGGAGAAAATACAGTAAGATAACAAATATGAAGCAATACAATTCTAAGAACCTAGAGGAGTAAAGTCCACACAGGTATTGAACATTTTTTTCATTTTCTGAAATCTCACTGCCATTTTAATCAACAAACTGAAGGTCATGTATGTAAACTGACTGTATTCTGCTAACCCTGAACCCTTGATTGAGTGTTTGGTCAAAAAAATCACTTGCGTCAGTCTTTGATAAAGTTTCACTTTGTTTTATGTTCTCACTGTTATGAATTCATTTTCAGGAAAAAAGAATTTCCCTATATCCGTAACTTTAAAATCACCTGTATAACATTTTTCATCATAACTATAAATTCACCTCTCATCAAGTGCGTAATAAAGAGATTCAGGGGTTTGAAAATTATAGTCTTTCCAAACAAGCTCAATCAAGCTTGAACACTGTGAGCACTTTCTATGCAACTGATTAGGAGAACTCGTGAGCTAAATATATATGACCTATGTAAACAGAAGCTTATTATATTTACAATCATATTTTTAAATGACTGATAGTCTATATAAAATTTAAAAAAGCTCCAAGTGTATGTGATTATTATTTTTTCTTCCTAGCTTTTTGTGTTTATATAAGCTGTGTTAGCTCAAAAAGCACTATAGAAAAAGCTCTTCCAGATATGTCAAGCCCTACAGAGTTAAAACAATATAATAATAAAAATAGCAAATGTGCAGTGAGCTACTACCTTATTGAAGTATCTATGTTAACTAGGTATGAATAACTCAATTTAATGCTATGAAAATAACAAGAACAACCAACTTAGACTGAAGTGTTGTGATTTGGCTAATATGACCACAGTGATAAAAGGTTTGAATCCTTTTTAGTCACGATGACCAAAAGTCAATAATTTTAACTAATTATCAATTTACTATAGAAGAGGCACTGGTTATATATATATATTTTTTTTAAATGTTCACCTTATCAGTTTACCATGTCAACATTTTCCTGGTATTAAATATGAAGTATTAAATATGATCAATAATTATGTCATAATAATTTATGTTACTTAGATTATTTATTTCCTTAGACAAATCATTCCTTGTTGATATATGAATGTGAATCCTAATGATGGTATCTTCAAACCACATTACTCATTAGATATGTAAGTAATATTAAATGATAAAGAAAATTACTTTTAATCATGTTATTTTAGAGAGTGATCTTGTCTAACCCAAAGATATGTAACCAATGCAAAGATAACATTTGAATTAGAATAACTTGTCTTATACTTACAGCAAATGTGGTGATTTAATGAGTTTACATACCATTGTCTGCTGTGTTCACCAAAACATAACACCATTAAAAGACATAAGAATTTACTTAAACAAGCAGGAACACATTACCACACAGCAGTCAGACCTTAAATTAAATAGAATTAGAATCTCAGGTGATATGTGGGTAATTGAATGATCATGGAACATGCTTTCTCTTTAGAGAGAGTAGGATGTTCTGTTATTGGTGGACTAATAAAGCTTTATTAATACCTTATATTTAATAAATTAATCTACAACAGTATTTGTTTGAATTGCCACAGTGAAAAATATTGATTGTGGTTATAACAAGGTCACAATTGTTCAATGTCAAAAATCAACTAGGTCAGCGGTTCTCAACCTGTGGGTCGCGACCCCTTTGGCGGTTGAACGACCCTTTCACAGGGGTCGCCTAAGACCATCCTGCATATCAGATATTTACATTACAATTCATAACAGTAGCAACAAAAATAATTTTATGGTGGGTCACAACATGAGGAACTGTATTTAAAGGGCCAGAAGGTTGAGAACCACTGGCCTAGGTTTTAGAATGTGGGGATCCTTTGGCCACTTAGGGACAAGTTCATCTTCTCTAAAACTGATTACCTGGTGACATCACTTTAAATTGAAGTACGTTCCAAAAAGATATTCCCTGGTTATCTAGAAGACAGGGCTAAGCCATTCAACTCGCTTTGCTGAGATTACAGTGATGAACTATCACAATGATATAAAATTATTCCATGGAATTGGAGACTACCTCCAATAGCAGGGTGTTCTCACTAAGATCCCTGGCTGGAAAGACACCAGAAGAATCTGAATGAAAGTCAAAAGCTTCGGGGACACTGCTCTACACCATTACCACATAACTGCCTCCCCGAGTCTTTGCCTTACCTTTCTTCCCATTCAAACCAGCAGACCTATGCCCAAAATGATCAGATTTGGGTGGCCAAGAGAATTTAAGGTGAGGAGTGCTTATTAAAGGTTCTTAGGCCCAACCAAAGAGATTCTAATTCCAGGGTTCTTGTATGAGATCCAAGGATTGGCATTTTAAACAGGCATCGTAAGATGATTCCAATATTAGTGGGACAAGCCCTATACTTGTAAAAATCTACTCTGTACTATTTGCTATACTCACATAAGAAATACATTAACCTCTAAGTACATATATTAAGCTTGCATACTAAGGTCTAGCAAAATATTTGTGGGTGATTATTTTGCTTCGATGAAACTGAGTGTGAGGTCTTAGTGCCTGAATATTGGTTTTGTTCTTGATCTAAGCAGGGGCAGGTGGACTTATATCTATTTAAAGTACCTTCATTTACAGGAGTAGGGGAGAGAGAAAAATTAGGGTTACAGCGCTCCCTTAGTGGTAAAATATTACATACTTTAGAATTTTAAAAATCTACTCTTTACAACCTGAGATAATATTGTTCGTGTTAGTGGCATCAACAATACCTACCCTGCAAATGTTTTTCAGAGTTTAGCAATAAGGCATCTCTGCTGTAGGTGACATATGAAATAATCTTCAGAGGCATGAAGGAAAAGTTGCAATCAAGAAAACTGTGGGTATTTATATTTCTTATTGGAATTTTGCCATCTGCTCTCTGTGAGGAGCTAATTCCATCTTATCTTCTAGAGGAGGTTGTTTGGCTCCCCAAAGATTATCAACCTGTGAACTCTTATATGCTATTAAGTGATTATAATAATTTTTTTAAAGTCTGAATTTTTTAATAATATTAGAAATAGATCAAAACCATTTCAATGTGCAGCAGGGAAGTGGCAGTAAGTACTTCTAAGATATTTTCAGAAGCTTAGAGTGTTAGTTAATCTACGTATTTTTATATGCATTTGAGCTTTTAACAAGATTCATGCTACTCAAAAACACTAAAAGGAGGGGAGGAATGAAAGTCTGGTGTGTCGTTGAGCCACTGAGACAGAGCAGGTAAATGCCTCCTCCAAGGTCACACACAGTTGAAGGTCACGCACTAAATTTCAGCTCCTCTGGTTCCTACTCCTGTTCTCTACAGGACACGAAGCAGGAGAGGTGGGTGTGCACCGTGCTGACTGATGGCTTTTTCCTCAACCCCCTGTGCTTCCCTTCCTTCCTCTCACCCCCACCTCTTGTTTTAAAGGCGTTTTATGTAACAGCTTATTTTAATATAAATATTGAAAATATCCAGACACTTTAAAGTGCAGCCCTTCTCTCAGACTCGTCATTTGTTTCAGTGAGTGTGAGGCATTTGGTAGACCTGATAAATATATAGAGAGTGAAGGCATAAAGCTCTGTCATCGGTAGTTCCCTTGAAATTATGAACCTTTCTAAATGTGTGATAATTGGTACTATAAAGAGATGCTTCATTTCTTCTGCTTCTGCTTTTAAGGAACATTAAGTAAGCAGCTCTAAAATATAAAGGACAGAGATCAGAATGCACGTTTATCACTTCTTTTCCGTCAGGATCCTAACTACCAGGGTGCCTTGCACCAGTTCTCAGAGGGTCTCTGACTGTTTTGCCTCTCCCAAAAGAAACTAGACTCAGCCCTCAGCCCATTTGGTGAGAGCACCATCCCTATATACCACAGTTGTGGGTTCAATCCCCCATCAGGGCACATAAAAGAATATACCAATAACACATAAATAAGTAAACAAATTCATTCTCTCTCTCTCTCTCTCTCTCTCTCTCTCTCTCTCGCTCTCTCTCTTTCTCTTTCTCTCTCTCATCATTTTAAGGATATTAACTGGACTAGTTCTTCATTGGACTCGCACCTAATCCTGGGAGCTGGGGAACTGAGATCTGCTCCCAACTTGGTACCTCATTGGGTAAATCATGGACATTGTTTTGGTGTGTTTCAGCCCATCGTGGGACCTAGGCTGAATGACCTTCATGGCTTCTTAACGCTCAGAACTCTCTTTCCTGTATAGTTTATTTTCTCTCACATTGACCTATGGGCCCCCACATCGTAAAATGTTGAGGAATAAGAATTATCCTGGACATTTTAAGCATAGTGATATCTCAGGCGACGGAGGCTTGATCCAAGTGTGCTGTCAGAGAATAATTTTAGGCAGGTGACCTAGAGCTATGCTCAGGAATGCAAAATATCCTATTTTAAAATATGTGATTACACTGTCCCTGTAGTGTCTCATCTTGCAACGTGTATTTTTATCTGTGATTGGTTAATGGACTTCAGGCTAGCAATTACACTTTTCTGTTACATGACAGAGGGGACTACCTGAGAATATTTTTAAAATGTTTTAATTTGTTTATGAAATGTATCTGAAAGAAGGAAAAAAGGTCTTAGTAGCTCATGGGTTTCCAAGGTGAATTATTTAACAATGCAATCACATTAGAAGAAATTTACAATTTAACCCCTTCTCATTTGGCTCCTGGAGATCATCATTCCATAGTCCCTTTCACAGGCTGGAACGAAGGGCGAACAGCAAAGGTATTACCTTGCACAGGCCTCCGAGGAGTTATTTGAATAAAATGGAATCATGACTGCTGATCTCATTTTCCCATAAACGTTCACAGCTCAAACTCATGGAATGGCTGTTCACCATCACTGATGTTTATAATCAGTGTTAACATGGGAAACTTAGACAGTCAGCCAGGCAGTCCTTTTCTTCTCTTGTTAACTGGGCTTGTTATTACTGTTTCCTCCATTTCCTGGAGGATTCATGTACATAATCATGTCAGCTGCTAAACTGGTGGGAATTGAAGCTATTATACATTTTGAAAGCAAGCATTAGCATGTGCTAACTTAAAAGGTACATAAATTAATGCCTTGCACTCCACTTTTTAAAAAACTTATAGCAGCTCTAGTGTTTTGGTGGATGTGTGTTGTCAGCAGAGTACAAGTTGAGTTTTAGCAATTATCTATTTAATTAGATCATTATGGAGCCAATCGGAATAATAAAGTCTTTAAAATGGATTTACTCAGATTTTGTTAATGTTATTATTTGTTGAAATTATTTTGTTAAGCTCTTTATATTTGTCATACTATTATTCTGAGAAAAATAACACTTCCATTTCATTTATATTTGTAATGTAATTAATAAGTATTTATTAGAACAGAGTGTTTTTATTGTTGACATATTTTTATTATAAAAAGGATAGATCTTCATTGTAGTCATTTATTTAAAAAAAAATGAGTAAAAAATGCAATAAAAATTACTTGTGATTCCAAAGTCCTGTCAATGATATGTAGTATTTTGGTGGATCTCCGTTTTTTTTCTTATGCTTATTGCCTAAAATAAATGCCTTATAGTTCAACCCATTTTAATATGGCTTCATCCACCACTGCTTCACAAAACATTATTTCACTGAGTCATTTACATACTCATTGTTAAATTTAATGAAAATCTCTACATACTTTATCTGTCTTGGCTTTCTCTAAGTATGTGGCTATCGTTGTATGTTTCAAGCTCTATGAAGTCAGGGCTCATACCTGCCTTGTTTCTAACTGTCCAGTGCTAGTACAGCGCTTGGCACATAGCATGGCTCCTTGGATATTTTGTTAAAAACTGGTCATGTTCTTCATCTTCAAACAATACTTCCATTTTATTGCCTGGCAATGAACCTATGGATTTTCCATCTGAAAGGGTGTTTAAAATCTCTTTTATATTCTGTTGCTCCTCTCTGTATATTTTTAATGGTAGTGACTTTCTGTTCTAAGTCTTCATCTTTCATGCTTTCCCTGGCTTTCCATGCATTTTTGTTATTTCAATTGTCATCTAGAGGGTTAACTTTTCTAAATCAAAATCTCTTCCCAGATTTAGAAATGTGACAGCTTATTGTAGTTTTTCACTTTGACTACTGCATATATATCTCAGAAAAAATATGTCCTAAGTCAAAAGCTTACCCTCTCACCTCAAATAACTACATCTCTCTGTGGTGTCTTTAAGGAACTGTTATAACTGAAACGAGCTTAGCTGCAAGGGATGACAAGACCCCAGTCGCAAGTGAAATAAGAGAGGGACTGAAGGCAATCTGGAGGAACAACATGCCCGTGGTGATTACTTTTGATATAAATGCATCAGCAACAAATTAATTTACTAAGCGTGTGTCAAATGTAGGATTCATACAT
>NW_006296222.1:774100-798295 GCF_000327345.1 Myotis davidii
TACATAAAGATATATTTTCCAAAGGGCATTCCACAGAGCATTAGTGATATATTAATTGTATTTATATAGGAAGGGAACAGACTTAAAGATCAAATAAAACTTAGGACAGGTGGGATAAAAACAATTTAGTAAAATACTTCCCAGATACTTCAATGTGATAATGGGTAATGGAACACCAAGAGGAAGCTGTAGTATGCAGGGTCCTAAAAAATATTTAACAAAAATTCTTATTTTGTTTTCAAAGAACATATTAAGTGATAAATGTTCCTGTGGTTACACTTTGAAATAAACTGTGATAAATAAATGCAGGCAACCTAGTGGCATATATTGAGTTCTAAGTAAAACAAGATTTTTAAAATGCAGTATATTGAACAATGAAGAAAACATGCTTAAAATAGACTTTAACTTTTTCTCAGCTATTTTACTATGTTGGCTATGAATCCAGTTATCAAAATTCTCCAAGCGAAAACTTAATTAGAGATGGTAGATATTTTGTACCATAATGAATGATCGTTACATGTGCCCTCAAATTTCAACATGAATATTTAATTGTTCATAAATACCAAATCTCTCTCAGGCATTATCTGGTTCACAGCCTAGCAAAGTCCACTCTTTAAAGCTTGAAGATTGTCCAGTCATCCAACAGGCTAGGGTCTGGGGAATTGTTCACAGAAACCATAATGAGAATATAACTTTTGGTTTAGGAGCAAGGAATCACAGTTAGTTTTGGACAAATACAATAGCTACTAGCCAGACATCATTGACACATATACCTAAAAGCTTCATAATCTATGGAACCGTGCCTGAAATGTATCTCCTTACTACATTAGAATCTCTTTGAAGAGGGCTGTCCCTCCCTTTTCTTTTCTTGCTCCAATTACTAGTTCAGAGCTTATAACAATAAATGAATCAACACTTTGGGGCAGTTCAACATGGTTGAAAAAATATTGTTTTGTTTCTCTAAAGCTGGTGTTAATTTTAACTAGATTAAAATTAGTATATATTGTAGTAGAAAAGTAAAATAATAGCTAACAGAAATTAACATATTTGCTCTCAAGTAAAATTAATCCACATAGATTTTCAAGAAGGACAAAAAACACATTTAGGGATAATGGATGTTTAAAACATGTATCAGTGACCAAAGTATCCTGGTAAACAGGTGATTCTGTTTCAGTGAACACTCAGAGGGCTAGGAGGGAAGTCCACCCCACTAAAAAGGGAAGCAAAGACAAGACCTGATGCAAACTTTCAATATTGTATTTAAGTCTCTGATAGCCAAGAAGCACCATTATGAGGGCAGAAATTATACAAGCACATAGTAGATATACTAGTAAATATAGCTAAATATAAGATGAGCTTCCTCTCTCTTTAAATGTACTAGGTAAAATATGTAGTTCAACAATCCAGCTCTAATCTAAATATAAAGCATTTTTTTTGAGAAATCAGTATCATGAAATGAATACTCCACAGTATTCAATTAAATAATTAACTGAATTAATTAATTTGATTGGTATTTATTATAATAGCACATTTACAGATTAAAAGAGAGTAGTGTTAATACTGAAGGTCATCTTTGCACATGCAAGTATAATTCCTTGATTAAATTTAAGATAAAGTATGATAAAAAAAAAAACTTTTAGCAAACTAAGAATAGAAAGGAACTATTTAATCTAAGGTGTGGCTCAGTGGTCTATCACTGACCTATGAAGCAAAAGGGCACAGCTCAATTCCCTGTCAGGACTGCATGCTCAATCCCCAGTAGGGGCATGCAGAAGGCAGCCACTCAATGATTCTCTCTCATCATTGATGTCTCTGTCTCTCTCTCTCTCTCTCTCTCTCTCTCTCTCTTCCTCTCTGAAATTAATAAAAATATTTTTAAATGACATCTATTTTAAAAATTAAAAGAAAATTATTAACAATATCATAAGTATTGAAATAATCCTAAATAAACCTAGCACCCCCCCATTAAAAACAAAAAAATAATAAAATTAAATATATAATTTGAAAGTTTAGGGAAAATTTTGTATTTAATGATGTGCATTTTTGTTACCAGAATGAAAAACAGTTGTTAAAACAAAGAAAAGTTGGTATGTAACACACAATTGCACTTCTTTAGGCCACAACATTTAGTTAGAAAATGTGTTTTTTAATTAACATACAGAGTGTCAATTAAAAATACATTAAAGCTCCTTATAGAATAAACTAAAACATTTCCTTGAAAACATTAAACAATATTAGATAAATTATGACATTGACTACATTTTGGAGAGTAGAACTCCCATCATAAATACATCAACATTCTTCAAACTGAGCTATAGAATCAGTGCAATTCCAATCAAAATCCCAGTAGGATTCTTTTAATTTGATAAGCCGCTTTAAATTGCATATGAAAAAGAAGTCAAGACTTTTGAGAGATCCCTGAAAAGGACTAGGTGGAGAAATTGCAAGTGAAGAAAACGTTTGAAGGGTGAAGTGACAGGCTATAGCAAATCATCTAACAGTCTGAGCACATTGAGAACTTAAAACTGAACAATGTATTTAGTAATGAGCAGAAGGATATTGCTCAGTAGGATTAGTAAAATGGATTCAAAAGAAGATATATTTGGCCCAGCCGGTGTGGCTAAATGTTTGAAACTCAGAGGTCACTGGCTCAATTTCCAGTCAGGGCATATGCCCAGGGTGTAGGCAAGATCCACAGTGGTGGGTGTGCCGGAGGTAGATGATCAATGATGTTTCTCTCTCTTCAATTTTTCTCTCTCTATCCTCTCCCTTCCTCTCTCTCTAAAATCAATAAAAACACACTAGTATTTTATGAAAGAAGATATATTTGAAGAGAGAAAGTAGAGATTGCTTTTCAAGGAGTTTGCCAAAAAACTGAAAGAAATGGAATGATGGTTGATGGATAATCATAATCAAAAGAGTTCTCCTTAATTGTTGGGTTTACAGAAGGGAAAAAATGCAACATTCTTTTATGCTGATGAAAATAGTCTAGCAGAGCTGAACAAACTGATGAGGCAGAAAGGGAAGAGAGAATTCTTGGAGCAATGTCCTTGAGAAGCTAAGAGAAAATGTGATACAGTAAATGATATGTTCCAAAGTTTTTTCAAAAGTAGATGATGAAAGAACAAGAAAGCATTCTCAATCATATGCATGCATAACTGCATGAGCTTTATAATATAACTAGAGGCCTGGTGCACAAATTCGTCCACGGGTGGGGTCCCTCAGCCTGGATGGAAATCATGGCCAATCGGGGCTGATGGGGGACTGGACTGCGGGAGGTTGCCCAGCCATGGGAGGTTGGCTGTGGGAGTGTACTAACCACCAGGGGAAGTTCCTGCATTTAGCATCTACCCCCAGATGATCACTGTGTCATCATAACAGTTGTGGTCAACTGGCCGTAACTGTCACTTAGGCTTTTATATATATAGATATCTACAGTTGTTTAACAATTTCTTAAAATAAAATGTGATCTTCTTAAAAAACTCTGATATCTAATGGTAGATAACATGAGAAAAATTAAAGACCACTTAATTTTCCTAGGTAATAATCTGCTATTCGTACTTAATTTTGTTTCTAGTATAAGATATTAAATTACAATAATTCAAAAATCAGTTTAAAGCTTATTGTCAGTAGCTTGATTTGTATTAAGACATTTACATATACTTTCTAAATTTAAATTAGATTTGTTTTAATTGTATTTTATTTTAAAAATTTTAATTATGAATTCATATTACCACATACCAATATTCTCTATATACTTTAAATATGAGAGAAAATTGTTGTTTTTCAAGATCAGTATTAGTACCAAAGACAATATATCTATGTTTGGTGGTCAACATAATTGTTATGCTCCTTGTTAAAAGCACATATAATTGACATCATCCATATATATAAATGTCAAAAGCAAATTATTTTCTTACCATTTTTTTTCTTTTAACTGAAATAGTTCCGTGGCTTCCATAATTGTTATAAGTTGTACATTTTTGGAGTACTAGGATCTTTAAGTGATCATACACAGTTTAAAAAACTGAGGCTTTGAATCTCAGATCCTAACAGCTAAAGTGACACTGTTACATTTTATTCTTACCTCTAATAATATCTTACACTACACACACACACACACACACACACACAGGGAAGCATGCTTTCACAGAGTTTCTAAGCATAATTTTTGCTGAAGTTCTTCTGTTTTCTCTCTGGAGTATGAACATTACTGTTCTCACAATATTGTATATTTTACAATCAAAATTATTTACTGGAAAAATTCAAGTCATTGAAACTCCCAGGGTGATGCCCCAATTGCAATGCTCCCATAATTATGTCTAAGACAAAACCTGCTGGCAGAATTGAAAGCTTTAGTTATAGTATTGTGAATGCAGTGAAGAGTGGTGATGGGCCTTCATTGGTCTCAGTGGGAAAAGGACTTTCCTAGTGACTGGTCTGTGGGAGATAAACAAAACATATTCTAATGTGATCCAAAGTTAATGAACTTTCAAGCATGCAGGAAAGGAACAAAATTCAAATACACACACCAGTGATTTATACAGCTATAACTTAATTATTTGGGAGGAATTTCTATTTGTGTTATACCTTCTATTATCGATGTAATTCCATTGGATTGCCTTCTTATATTTGCATTTTAATGCACTAAGAGGATTTAATTTGAACTTCTTCCCAACAAGACTATTCCAAATGGAAATTTATTTCTAGGTTACTCTTTAAGCTGTATCCCATTCATTACAAGCAAACATGTCAGAGTATGCTATGTTGCCTGTAATCACTCAGAGTATGTGATTAATAGGGAATCAAACTCAATTTTTTAAACAACCTTGTTAGCTCTGGAGGCACAATCCAAAGTTTTGCTTCATCGTCAGGTTTTAAACATCAAGATTTAAATATCATGGTTATTTTGAAAATTTGATTAGACAAATATAACAATCAATAAGAAAAAAGAATTATTATTGCATCAAGGAACTACTAACAAGGTGATTTTAGTCAAATGATTTAAACTCCATCTATTTCAGTTTTTGTGGAATTATTTTAAAAACTGGTAAAGTGGCCTCGCTTTATGATGTCCTCATCCCAACATAGGCATTAGAATGTGCCCACAGCAAGGGAAGAAAACATAGATGATTAGACACCAGCTCTTAAGGACTTCCAGAGGGAAGTGGCGCTATTGTACTTCCTGTGTTCACTGGCCAACCAGGTCACATGACCACATCTAACTTCATGAAGATAAGCCAGTGCAATATTCCTATATGCACAGATGGTGAAGAGAATTTTTAAAGATGGTATAAAATAATTTATACCACAGCCCATGTCCTGTAATATTGTGAAGCTTGTAATGATCTTATTATGTATATTATGATTTTTCAAGGCTGGTGTGAGACTATATTGAATTTTCTAACTCATTGTACACTTTTAAGTGAGTTATGTTAGCACTAAATTTCTATTAACATACCTTAAAATATTTTATGATACATGTTAACTTAGGAACAGATAAACTAAAAATATTTCATAATTGCACTATAGTAATTAAGATTTTGATGCTCGTTTATTACCAAAAGGTATCTAATTATGACAATTTCTTATTTATATACTAGACGCCCGGTGCATAATATTCGTGCATGGAGGGGGGTTCCCCTCAGCCCAGCCTGCACCTTCTCCAATCAGGGGCCCTTTGGGGGATGTCTGACTGCTGGTTTAGGACATCCCTCTCACAATCCCGGACACTGGCTCCTAACTGCTCACCTGTCTGCCTGCCTGATCGCCCCTAACTACTCTCCTCTCCTGGCCTGGTTGCCCCCAACTGCCCTCCCCTGCTGGCCTGATCTCGCCCCCAACTGCCCTCCTCTGCTGGCCAATTTGGTTCTGATTGGTTGGTTTCTATGCCAGTCAGCGTCAAAGCTCCGCCTCCTAGGCAGCCATTGATTCCCCACAGCACCCACATTTGGTTCTGATTGGTCAGTTCCAATGCCAGTCAGCATCTCTGGGCCTATATCCGGGCATTATCAGAGAGGCGGGGCTGAACAGCAGCCCCATAGAGGCTGGGAGATAAAGAAAGGCCCAGCTGCTGGCAAAGCCTGGAAAGAAAGAGGGAGAGAAAGAGAGAGGCAAGTACTGATCAACAGCTGCCACTGAGGCTGCGGATCAGACCCTGCATCTTTCTCTGGGTCTCAACCCCCTGGGCAGCCAGTGCTAGCTTGCCAGGCTGCAGTGGGGAAGTCAGTGCTGGGTTGCTGTGGCTGAAGAACTTCTGGGTTGGTCAGCCTTCGGTTGTGATCGGTCGCTACGGACCCTGGGCTTTTATATATTAGGATCATAGTGATGAAGGAAATAATGATTTTTGGAACCCAGACCTTATCCCTTTCAGTATAAAATGTTCTTTCTAACACTTGAATGCAGATATTTACAGATCAGTGTCATGTCTACCTATATCTCTATCTGTATCTTTAGCATCTATCTATCTATCTATCTATCTATCTATCTAAAGAATAGTTCCTTTTAATTGAAATAGGCTTTGGAATGAATGTATTCTAATGGAAGGATCAAATAGAGAACTTCCTTTCTAGGGTAAATTCCTTAATATTAACATTCTGTCATATGTTTGCAAATGTATGTACAAATCTATGATTTTCAGATTAGTATATAATTACTCATCATCCACAAAATATATTACTATATCTACAGCTTAAGGAGCTTTATTATCACATATTATTTAGCTAGCTCATTTTAAAATATTTTTGTATTTTTCTGATGTACAGAAATGTTGTAAAGGTAGTACATATACCTGATGCTAATTGGTAACCATATATCCCACACCTATCATCCTGTCTGTAAACATTTTACATTACAATGATACATTTGTCACAATAAACAAATCAACACAAATAAATTATTATTAACTAAAGTCCATACTTTCTTGTGAGTTCCTTAGTTTTACCTAATGAGTTATTTGTTTCCCAAGATCTCACTGAAGACATCACACAAGATTTAGTCATCGCATTTCTGTGGGTTCTTAACTGCCATCTCACCGTTTCCCAATTTTTACCTTTTCAAAATTTTGTACGTACTTTTCTTTGGAAATTAGTTTCCAAATTTATGTATTTCTTTTTAGGTCACTTTTGCTAAATTAACTCAGAAATGTTGCTTTTCAAATAATGCCAATCAAGTCCAACATCAAGAAACATTTCACAAGAAGCTTTTTGACAATAGGCAAATAATGGATTTTAAATCTATGAAAGTTCTTTGATGTTTGGATTTCTAAGCATGTCCTATAGTATGCTTGTAAGGATTTTCTATAGTACAGAATATAAGGACTTTCTGTAGTACAGAATAACACATTCACTCCATTGCTGAGAAAATACAAAATAGAGTGAAAAATTCAAGTTGGATTCACAGTCTTGTACACCATTTAACTTAAAATTCTACTTGAGATCAATTCACTATACTTTTTCTGGATGAAGAGGTATTTCGGAAGCACTTTTTATTGTTTTAATTGTTTCCTTAGTTTCTCATTTTTTAATTAATTTGTATCTACAGAATTTATGTTCTAAATACATGGACTACATAGGTAATTTATAGTCCCTTATACCTATCTGGCAGACTCATCTTCATTACATAAACCACAATCTGTGTTACCTAGAACTTTTAGATGACTGGCCAATATTTAGTACAATTTTATATTTATTTTTTTTAAAATATATTTTATTGATTTTTTACAGAGAGGAAGGGAGAGAGATAGAGATTTAGAAACATCGATGAGGGAGAAACATCGATCAGCTGCCTCTTGCACATCTCCTACTGGGGATGTGCCCGCAACCCAGGTACATGCCCTTGACCGGAATCGAACCTGGGACCTTTCAGTCCGCAGGCTGATGCTCTATCCACTGAGCCAAACCAGTTCCGGCCAATTTTATATTTAAAAATAATAAATACTTAAATGTTGAGTCTCTCAGAACCATCCTTATTAGATGAGCTTATGAACAAATTAAACTACTCCACAGTGGTGGAACACATTTTTAAAATTAATTATACAGGTTTCAAGTGTACAATTCTGATACATCATCTGTATATTGCATTGTGTGACCAACACCCAAAGAAAAATATTCTTTCATCACTAATAGTTCACACCCTTTACCCTTTACTATTTCCCCATACTCCTTCCCTGTGGTAACCACCACATCGTTGTCTGTGTCTATGAGTTTTTGTTGGTCTTATTTGTTCATTTGCTACTTTCAGTTTTATATCCCACATATGAATGAAATCATATGGTTCTTGACTTTTTCTAACTTATTTCACTAGCATGATATTCTCAAGATCCACCCATGTTTTCAGAATTTCATCTCTTCTTTCCCCCCCTACATTTTTATTGCTTTCAGAGAGGAAGAAAGAGGAGAGAGATATAGAAACATCAACGATGAGAGAGAATCATTGATTGGCTGCCTCCTGCATATCCCTACTAGAGATCAAGCTCACAATAGGAATCAAACCTCGACCTCCCACCTCACAGGGTTGGGCCCAACCATTGAGCCTGCCAGCTGGGCAGTATTTCATCTTTTTTTTATGGCTGCGTAGCATTCCATTGTATAAATGCACCACAATGAAATTTCAGAAAAAGAAGTGGAAAAAACAGTTCCTTTCACAAATGCAACAAACAATAAAATACATAGGAATAAAATTGACAAAGGATGTGAAGGACCTAAACAATGAAAACTATAAAGTATTATTAAAAGAGATTGAAAAAAGCACAATAGTTAATATGTCCAGATTACCCAAAGCAATGTACAGATTTGATGCAATTCCCATCAAAATCCAAATGAAATTTTTAAAAGCAATAGATCAAAAACATCATCAGAGTTGTATGGAGTCATAAAAGACCCCAGAATGCAATCCTGAGAAAAAAGAACAAAGCCAGAGATATCACACTCTCTGATTTCAAATTATATTACAAAAATCAAGACAGCATAGTACTGGCAGGAAAACAGACACAGAGCAATAGAAGAGGACTTAGAGGCCAGAAATAAATCCACTTGTGAATGGACAACTTATTTTTGCAAAAATCCAAAAACATAAAATGGGGAGCGAGGCAGGGGAGAAAAAAGCCTCTTTAATAAATGTGCTGGCAAAATTAGAAAGCTCCATGAAAAAAGAATGAAACTAGACTACTGTTTTCATGGGACCTGGCAGTCCCTATATACAAATATTAACTTAAAGTGGATCAAAGACTAATTCTTTGCTCTAGTATCCCCAACTATAATTTAAAAATCTATCATTAAAAATTCTTCAAACCCAATTCAAAATAAAGTGAACAAAATGCACTATTTGTATTTTTTTTAGATAATTATTGTGTTATCCTAAATTCCTTCTGTGTCTTGAATCTCGAGCTTTAATGCATTTTCATCCATCACATATGATATATGAAATATATATATATATGTATATATGTATATATATGTAATTCTAGTGAATCTTAAACTTAAAATATATCAACATAATACTCGATTATATGTATACATAACTGTATATTAATAAGTATGGTAATTACAATTAATTTAAATGTTTTAGAAGACTTACATTATACATTATTAAAATAGAATAGTACATATTTCAAGGTAAACATGATTAAAGTTAATTAGTATCAATAATAAATTATCATAGATGTAGTTTGACCCCCCTCAAAAAAATAATTGTGGTCACAGTAAAAATGAAATTTTTCTACAATGTAGCTAAAAAATAATATTCAACTTATTGCAATACATATGATTTATTACCATTCTTTGCTTTTCTGAATCAGGCATCATTAACTTGCATTTCCAAAAGGAAAAATCTACCCAAACCATTTTATAAATTAATACAGCTTATATAATTGGAAATGAATTTTACGTGCTATAATGATTACAAGAATTAAATTCTTTAGAAGTACTCAACCTTATAAGAATATACATAAAAAGAAAACAAACAAAACAATCTTTGATGTTACTCTATGCAAGTTTTTGTGAGGAAAAATATTGCAAAGTAAAAATCAAAGCCTTTTGTTTGTATAATAAGCCATGTAATCATAGTTAGGAAGCTCATAAATGGAGTTTTGTGTTCAAGAGTTATTATAATTACAAACCCCCAATATGAAGTGTCTAAATATTATCTGCTCAGGATTATACATAAAAATCTGGAAGTGTGAAGTAACGTTTAATCTTAGTTTCTCCTTATCAAATTAGGTAATAATAAAGATTTCTGCCACTAAAAAGTCAATGTAGATTCATTCAATTTGTATATGTATTTATATTAATATTGTTATAAATACATATAAATCTAAATATTAATAGGAAAAATAAGTTTTGAAAATATTTTTGTTCCTGATAAAAAATGCTACCTTATGACTCTACTTAATTTGTAAGTCAGTTTCAATATGTATTTCAGTTCAATATCTGTTTCTAAAGTAAAAGGTAAAAGTTTTGGAGATTTTCAGAAATAGAAGTTCTGATATTGGACCATTTAGTGATAATACATGCATGGAAAACAAGGAGATAAAATTGCACTAATAAAATTAGTTTTATCTCCTCTCTAAATTAGGGAATGTTTTCACTTATGGTGCTTTTGCCTTAAGCTAACAAGTTAGAATTTCTCAATTAAAAATAATGACTAACAAGGGTTGCTTTGGAATAGTATATCTTTGTTTAGAATCTTAGATACTCAAAAATGAGTCACATTAAAGAAATACTAATGTACTTGAGAAACCCAAGTGCTTTCTAAGAAACAATATGTATTTTTTAAAATATATTTTTATTGATTTCAGAGGAGAAGGGAGAGGGAGATAGAAACATCAATGAGAATCATTGTTCTGGCTGCCTCCTGCACGCCCCCTACTGGGGATCAAGCCCAGTAGGCATGTGCCCTTGACAATAATCAAACCCAGGACCCTTCAGTCCACAGGACGATGCTCTATCCACCAAGCCAAACCAGCGGGGGCAAACCGTGTACTTTTATTGAAGGCTTTAGAATTGAAAAAAAGCTTGCATGGAAAATATGACACTAAAATTACAGGGTATTAAACATGTAGACATGCAGCATTGATGCCTGAGCTTGGGAGGCCCATATGTGATTCCTTCCTGTCTGTGACAGTGTGGCCTTTAATTTTTCCAGAAGCCTTGGGCTTAGCATGGGTTCTATCTTAATAGTTCTTCAAAGTTTTAGTGACATAATTGCTCAATAAATAATTACTACTATTTTGTAGAATCTAATTTTCTTTGACTATATAAAATCAAAGTAAGGTTCTCTTAGGTCAGTGGTCAGCAAACTCATTAGTCAACAGAGCCAAATATCAACAGTACAATGATTGAAATTTCTTTTGAGAGCCACATTTTTTAAACTTAAACTATATAGGTAGGTACGATGTTATTAACTTAATTAGGGTACTCCTAAGGCTTAGGAAGAGCCACACTCAAGGGGCCAAAGAGCCGCATGTGGCTCGCGAGCCGCAGTTTGCCGACCGCAGTCTTAGGTTAATGGTCAAAGGATACACAGAAAAAGTGTATAATAGAATTATTTATAAGAAACATACAAAACATCATTTTCAATAATAAGCTAATATAAATAAAATTCTGAAAGTGCAGTTTTGACTTTGTTAAATCAACAAAATCAAAACATGTAACACTATGGTCAAATATCTCAAACATTACTAGCTTAAGTGGACTGATGTAATCATTATGGAAAATAATACCACAATAGCTATTTCTGCTCTTAAGAACAATCCAGGGATCATACTAAGTAATTTAACTTCTGGGAAATGTTATAATAATAAATTTGAATGGATTTCAAATATACATTTCAAAAATTTGTCGATTGCTCAGCATTAATATAAAAAGTGCATGTCAAACAATAGTAAATAATGTATAAATTTTACTAAAATGCAAATTTAACATGATCATAATAAGTCACATGCTACTATTGAATTTAAGTGTCTTATATAAAAAGGCAATTAAATTAGAAAATGATTATGCAAGGAAAGAATATATTAATTTAGTTTAAATCAATGTTAAGACATTATCCTATATAATAAAAGGCTAATATGCAAACAGACCGAATGGTGAATGACTGGTCATTATGATGCGGACTGACCACCAGGGGGCAGATGCTCAACACAGGAGCCGCCCCTTGGTGGTCAGTGCGCTCCCAGAGGGGGAGCGCAGCTCAGCCCGAAGCTGGGCTCACAGCTGCTGAGTGCAGCGGAGGTGGCAGGAGCCTCTCCTGCCTTCACAACAGTACTAAGGATGTCCTAAGCCATCAGTGAGACATCCCGGGTTGTGAGAGGTCACCGGCCAGGCTGAGGGATTCCCCCAACCGCAAGTGCACGAATTTTGTGCAGTGGCCCTCTAGTTAGTAATAAGAGTGCTTTATTTCCAAAAATGTTGCAATTTCACAGATCATTCTTACAGTATAGTAGGTTTGCATCTGAAACCTTAAGGTATGTTTGATACTCTCTGGCTCAGTTGGTTGGAGTGTCCTCCTGTACACCAAAAGATTGTGGATTCGATGCCCAATCAGGGTATATGCCTACATAGGTTTCAGATTCAATGCCCAGTCAGGTGCATATGGGAGGCAACCAATCAATCTCTCTCTCTCTCTCTCTCTCTCTCTCTCTCTCTCTCTGTCTGTCTCTCTCTAAAATCAATGAAGACATATCCTGGGGTGAGGATTTTTTTAAGTGTTTAAATTAACATGTTTTATATTTTCAGCAAGACTGAAAAATAAGGAACAGAATCCTAATAAAAATGAACAGAGACAGTTGTTATTTTCAGGTTTATAGGATATAAAATATGAGACACAGCTCACAGTAAGAAGTTACTAACTGAAAACATTAAGAGTTTCTGAGGACTGATGGCTTTAGTTCTGTGCTAATTTTTAAGCCTTTGGAAGAATGTTGCTACAGCGGCTGGGATAAAACAAAAGCCCATGTTTAAGTCCAGTATGTTTAAGCTAACCAGCAAAATTTTACAGTATGGTCTGTTATAATCTTAGAACTATCACATATTTAATTTAAGGCTAATGTTGTTTTATATAAGTCTCTTGAATACTAGATATCCACTTTTTAAAAATTTATCTTTATGGTTGAAAGTATTACAGATCTCCCCTTTTATCCTCATTGACCCCTTCTAGTTCGAACCCACCCCCCACCCCAGGCCTTCGCCACTCTATTGTCTGTGTCCATTGGTTTTGCATATATGCATGTTATATCATGTTTTCTTTGCTGTATCAAGAACCCTGTACCAAGACCTAAAAACTAAGGCAGTAAAAGCCTCAATATCACAGAGTGGGGATCTTCATAGTGTTTAAACAATCTATATAAATGGAACCCATTTACCTTCTGTAATGAATAGGACAAAACAATTTAAAGAGAGAGGGTGAAGCTTCTTCAACTATTTAAATAGTCATGAATTTCCAAACTTACAAAAAGGTTATCTTGCACTTAAAATATCTTCATTTCCTCTACAGAAATAAGACTGCTTTGGAAGGAAAGCATGGTGACATTAGAAAGCTAGTATCACCATATCCTTAATGCCCTCTTGAGCTCCCTCTACTGATTTTTAACCTAACGGAGATGTTCAACAAAACATGTAATTAATGAGATGTCCAGTCGAGTGCTAGCATCGAGAGCAGTTTTCACAGCTGGGCACACAGTTCTACTCCAGACATTATCAATTAAGTTGTACAATTTGTGCAAAGACAGGGAAACAAACTCAATGAAAGCCTCTCACCTTCCTCAGGCCTCAGGACACAGAGAGAAATGAGACATTTGCCAAACGAAAGTATAAATGGTTGTAGATGGTATTTATTGGACATTTTCTTGTCATGAACTATAAATATGTAGACTTGGCATGCAAAGCATCTTTTAGAAAATTTTCTCCTTCACCTTTTAATTAATTATGGCTTCACGAGAAATGTCACCAAAGAAAACAATTCAGGCAGAGCACTGGCACACTGTGCAAGTTCCTTCAGGACTGACTTTTTTGGGAATGTGCTAACTTCTGCCAAGGGACTGAGATATTGTGCGTCTAATAGCATTTATTTTCTAAAGTTGTGCATATATTTTATTACATTCATTTTCTTTTGATTCTGCCTTAGATGGTCCCATGATGTCAATTTTTGTAAAAAGGGTGTAATTACATAATAACTAATAAACATTGTGGTTTCTCAAGCATGTGCACAAACCCAAAAGGCATTCTACACATTTCTCGTTCCCTAACAATGCCACAGTGTCTGGGATAATGGATCATTTGATATAAATGCCAGCTCACTGGATCACTCCCTCAAAGTAACATAGATTTTAGAGCACTTAAGTTTTATATGTAAGAATGTGAAGATCTGAACAAATAAACCGTACAATGCACAAAGATAAAAACTAATTTTTGGAAATTAGCTTGAAGTCCTGGTATTTAGTTGCAACATGCTTGGTATACTGTGCTTAAAAATGAAAATTAATTTAATCTAATTTAAATAACACAGATTAAATACATGGTGTGGCAAACGAAGTGGGAAGCCAGCCTGGCCTGTATAGCTCCGTGGTTGAGCATCGACCTATGAACCAGGAGGTCATGGTTCGATTCCTGGTCAGGGCCTACCTAGGTTATGGGCTTGATCCCCAGTGTGGGGCATGCAAGAGGCAGCCAGTCAATGATTATCTTTCAGCATTGATGTTTCTATCTCTCTCTTCAAATACTAACTTCTGCTCATGGGCCACAAAGTTTCAATCGGATGGTACATGCACGCCCGCACGTGGTATTTTGTGGAAGAGCCACATTCAAGGGGCCAAAGAGCCCCATGTGGCTCGTGAGCCGCAGATGGCCGACTACTGGGCTAGAGCAACAAAATATATTTTTTTAAAAGAGGGAAGCTAATATTCTTTAATGAGAAAATCACAACTAATCATCTTTTGTCATGATGGAAGCCTTTCCATTTTTGCCAATAATTAAATTTAAAAAACAAGAAAATTACTCTAAACAACACATACAGATGGCCAAGAGGTAGATGAAAAGTTGCTCAACATTACTAATCATAAGTGAAATGCAAAGCAAAACCACACTGAGATGTTACCTCACACCTGTGAGGATGGCTATCATTAAAAAAAAGATAATGTGTTGCTGAGAATGTAGGAAAATTGGATCCCTAGTGCTGTGTTGATAAAAATGTAAATTGATACAGTCACTGTAGAAAACAGTATGAATGTTCCTTAAAAAAATACAAAGAAAACTACTGTATGACCAATCAATCCCACTTCTGGCTATATATCTAAAAGAATTGAGGCAGAATCTCAGAGATATTTTCATTCCCATGTTTATTGCAGCATTATTCTCAATAGCCATAAGTAATGTTAACTTATCAGAAATTACTTAATGGGCCATTGAGAATGACAAAGTTGGCACCTAAAATAATCTCTTTTTTTTAATTCATTTTGGATACTGAATTTAATATTGCTCGTTCTTTTCTAAAAAAATATATTTTATTGATTTTTTACAGAAAGGAAGGGAGAATGATAGAGAGTTAGAAACATCGATGAGAGAGAAACATGGATCAACTGCCTCCTGCACACTCCCCACTGGGTATGTGCCTGCAACCAAAGTACATGCCCTTGACCAAAATCGAACCTGGGACCCTTGAGTCTACAGGCTGACGCTCTATCCACTGAGCCAAACCTGCAAGGGCATAACCTGACTCTTTAGTAGCACTCTTATCCTTTAGTAATTCTTTACCTGTTCTACTTTTCATAATAACACATATCAATGTCAGACATTACCCTTTGCTTTATTGATTGTTTATTGTCTGTCTTTTCTCACAGAAAGAATAGAGAGGCAACATTGTCTATCATTACTGCTCATCCCCCATCACCTAATAGGGCACCTGCAGCATAGAGGCACTTAATACTTATTGAATTAATACTCTATTTTATAATAAGTAAGAACTTAATAATTTTAAATATTGTTCATTAAGATGAAAATTTGAATTTATACATTTGTTAAGTTTTCAGGTTTTAAATAAAGAACAAAATTATTAATGTTATATATGTAATCTTCTTTGGAAGATGACATTCTTTTAAAATGTGAAGTTTTTCTTTTAAAGTAAATATAAAATAAATTTCATGTGCTTTCTAAATAGTAAAAATAAGTAACATGTCACCTTCTGTATAACTTCTTTATCATTTATAAAGCATAACATTAAATATAAATTCCTGATTTGCATGAAAATATTCCATGTTGCATGAAATCCTCCTATATATAAAGAGGTAATATGAAAATTAACCCTAACACCGTCACAAGATGGCTGTCCCCACAGTAGATGCTGGGTTCCCATAACACAAAATGGCTGCACCCACAGCAGAAGCCGGGTTCCTATAACGAGCCGTAATGAGTGATCAACAGGGCCCTGAGGATGTGTGGTGCCTGGGCGGGAGACCTGAGGCTGCATCCCCCACCCAGTGGGGCTTGATGGAGGACCTCGGGCCCCCCCCCCCGGCCCAGCAGGGCTTGACAGGGGACCTCAGGCCATGCCCCCACCCCCGCGGGGCTTGATGGGGGACCTCAGGCCACACCTCCACCCCAGGCTGGGGGAGTTGAGGCCATGTCCCCCATCAAGATAATAAAATTCCTTTGCATGGTTTGCAATTAGTCAGAAACTAAAAAAAAAAAAATGTAAAATTTGAATAAATTAACAAAATCAAAAATCTAGAAACAGTAATCAATCCACAAGCACATATCTACTAAATTCTTACATGTATAAAACACTGCATGATAGAAGCAAACAAAAAATAATAATAAACTTCAATGAGAATTAAATAATATGTATGTGAATAAATTCTAAATCACAAAGTTTTGTGTGCAAGAAAGCAATTCCTAGGCCTTTTCCTTTAAAAGGAGTTTAAGATTAATTAGGAAAAACAGCCTAAGACACATTTTTAAAAAATCCAGATTTTCCACTGCATAGTTCAGGTCATTAATGCTACAGAGGAAAGAAATGAGCTCATTGGCACTATAGCAGTGAAGACAGACTCTGAGGTCCAGGTAGAATTTGAACCAGGTATGCAGGCAGAATTCTAACATGAATCTCAGTGACCCACACTTACCTGTAGGCAGACCCTTTAACTTTCTTTTGACCAATAGATCACTAGGTGATGTAATATTGCTCTTGTGGTTATGTAATGTTGTATAATAAAGAGGAGAGATTTTAAGATATAATTAAGATTCCAAATCAGTTGACTTTATGTACATTCAAAAGGAGCTTATCTGAACTGGACTTGACCTAATGAGGTGAGTCTTTCAGAGGCTGATCTAGAGGTCAGAAACTGAAGGAGTCAGGGAGATTATTATCTGACCTTAAAGAAACATCCTTCCATGAATTCTGGGCTGCAAAGAAAGTCATCCTGCCAAAAGCCAGTCATCTTGGAGGACCTTGAGTCTCAAAGAAGATCCCAGCGCTGGCTGAAAACTGATGTGAGATCCTGAGCTGCGGACCTACCTAATCTGTATCCAGACTTGTGATCCATGAAAATTATGAGCTAATAAATGTTTAAGCCACTAAAGTTACATTGATTCTTATGCAATAATAAAAGAATGGACATGTAAAGAATGGACATTTTAGTGAGGTCCACAATGACGCTGACATGCCATTTATTGAAACAAAAGTGCAGACTCTGAAAAGTACACTGTGATCTTATACTATGAGAAAACATGGCGGGACACAGAGGAGTGGAGTGTAGGCCGAATTCTTGCAGACATGACAGTCCAGATAGGGCATGTGTTTGTATAGAAAGGATGAATCATACTTAATATTTTGGCCCACCTGTGTTTTACTTTTGTGCATTGCACAAACGAGAAATTTAAAAATCAGATTGATTATTTGCAAGGTGTAGGATCAATTAGAATGATCTTAAGAACAAGCAGAGAATTTCAACTTACAGTAAAAATTAAAGAGCCACTGATGATTTCTGAACACAGTGACATTTGAAAGCTTACTTTAATCAAGAGGAATTTACAAGAGGTTCGAAGTCTGTATCAGCAGAGCATAATAATTATGATCATGCAGCTGGTTTCAGACAGAGCTTGGTCTGAGTCCCAGCTCTGTGGGCAACATAACTCTTTTAAGATTTGGTCTCTCAACCTCATAAGGTGCTGTGCAAATAAAACAAAATAATGTTTATACATACTGAACACCTTTCATGGCATATTATGAATCATCAAAACTTTAGTGGCTATTATTATCATTTATTATAACAGCAGAAGAAACAAGAGCTAGGGAGATCAGTGTAGAGAATGTGGAAATAATTCTGGCTGAGCTAGAACAGTCTGAGTCAAGGTAAACTTATCGGAGAAGAGTATAGAAATAACGAATTAGCTAAAGCGACATTATAAAGGGATGAATGTCAGAACTTTGGGACTCATTATTTATAGTATAGTAAGCATGATGTAGGTTTCAAACACCTATGAATTTTTAGACCTGGGTAAAATAAAAAAGAGTGTGTCATAAAATGATGGGCAGAAAAATTAGAATTGGGGGCCATGTCAGGGATAAGATGAATTCATGGAGTTTGTGCTATCACCATCAAATCAGAGCTAAAATGTCTAGCAGACCTTTGTAAATACATTAATGGAGTTCAAATCTGGGCCAGAGCTATAGAATTGGAAGATATCCGTGAAGAGAGAGTAATTGTAGTTGTTGGAGTGAATGGACTTCCTGCAGGGCTTCACAGAGAATGAGGAGCTCTGAGTTAAATGAAATGTATACAAAGTAGTGCAGAAAATTCAAGATTAAAAATGTTTATACCACTTTGGAGAAGTGTCTGCTTAGGTCCTTTGCCCGTTTTTTAATTGGATTGTTTGTTGGGATTTTTCTATGTCATTTTTATAAGTTCTTGGTAAATTTTGGATATTAACACCTTCTTAGATGTATCATTGGTGAATAATATACTCTCCCATACAGTGAGTTCCCTTTTCATTTTGTTGATGGTTTCTTTTGCTGTGCAGAAGCTTTTTAGTTTGATGTACTCCCATTTGTTTATTTTTCCTTTTGTTCCCCTTGCCATAGGAGATATATCAGAAAAATATATTGTAAAAAAGAAAAAAAAGAGAGGAAAAAACTCAAACTCATAGACAAAGACAACAGTGAGGTGCTTGCTGGGGATGGAAGGGGTCACAGGAGTTGGAGGAGGGTATAGAGAGGATAAATGGTGACGGAAGGAAACAACTTGGGGTAGTCAACAAACAATATAGATGATGTGTTGTAGAACTGTTCACCTGAAACCTATAGAACTGTTAATCAGTGTCACCCCAATAAATTCAATAAAAAATGTTTATATCAGAGTTCATTTCAAAAGTAAAAACAGGGTATTGCTAAGCAAAATGTAAAATATAGGGTGTCCCAAAAATGAGTATACATTTTAACAGCTGGTAACTCAATTATCGCAATAAACTGTATGTCAATAAAAGCTGACTTTATAATCATTCAAAGTGCATATACATTTAGGGGTGACACCCTGTTAATAAAAGCCCTATAAACTTTCTCCACAAATCAAACTTTTCTATGTCCTTTGGGATCCATTTAATAAGGACAACCCAAAACTTGGATAATGAGGATTCACTAGGGGATGTGATGCAACACTGTGGCTCACCCAGGAGCTGTGTTATAATTACTGCCACCAGGGCTCACCTATTCTACTCAGTCAGACTAAATACTATATGAAAACAAACACATAAACTCTTAAGACACTTTAACTACTCTATTATATTGTTTTTCATTTTACTTGAAATACAAAAATAAATATTGTCTGTTGCTAATATTTTGAATAGCCTATGACAATGGTTCTCAACCTTCCTAATGCCGCAACCCTTTAATACAGTTCCTCATGTTGTGGTGATCCGCAATTTCATTGTTACAAATTGAACATAATTAAAGCATAGTGATTAATCACAAAAACAATATGTAATTATATATGTGTTTTCCAAAGGTCTTAGGCGACCCCTGTGAAAGGGTCGTTCAACCCCCATGTGGGTCGCGACCCACAGGTTGAGAACAGCTGGCCTATGAGATCAAATAAAATAACACCTCTCTAACATTAAATAAGGAGGAAAAACTTTTTCTTCTTTTTTTGTTACTCCTCATCCGAGTAGAGAGAGGAACATTGATGTGAGAGAGACGCATTGATTGGTTGCCTCCTGAACATGTCCCAACCAGGATTGGGGCTCGAGAACTGGCAAACCGAGATATGCGCCCTTGACCTGAATTGAACTCAGGACCCATCAGTCTGCAGGTCTATGCTCTATCCACTAAGCCAAACCTGCTAGAGTGGAAAAATGTCTTAAAACTTTGGAATTATGCACTCTACAGAATATATGCTATTAAATAATTTTAATACAACAATAATTAAGGAAAAGATTTGGGAATATTCACATTTAGTAAAAACAGTATCACCAAAAATAAAGTTTTAAGACACACACAATTGACTATTTGACCTAAACAGAGGTTCTAGAGCAGTGTAGGTTAAAGAGGATTGAATCTGGTTTAATTGATTAATTCACCTATTCCTGGTTGTGTGACCATGGGCTAGAGAGGTGGAGAGCTTTGATCCGAGTTTCTGTTTTCTTATATCTAAAATAAAGATAACATTAATTTTATATGGTTATGTAAATGTTAAATGACTTACTATGGATGATATGGCCTAATATGAATAAATAGTAATACTTTGGATGGGATTTTTTTCTGTCTTTTTCCTCGTCTTAAATGTATAAGCAAATTAACACTCAAAGACCTTATGCTTAAATATCTATGGTATTCTATCATGAAACCTCAAACGTGTTTAATAGTAACAACGCACTGACTCTCTTTCTTTAGAAAGTTGAATGGAACCACCTTCTGAAACCTCAGTGAGGCAGTGCAGAGTCTGGTTGACACCAAGGTCACAGCAATTATGGTGGCTTTGAGAAAAAGGGCCACATTACCATAGAGTGCAAGGGGGCATTTGTCTCTGCATGAGAGCAAGAACCTTCACTTCTGGGGTTTTAGAAACTAGGAAAAATAAGTCCCTGGTGGTCATTAAAACACTATCTAATGTGTTCCGCGGAAGTGGTCCAACCATGTAAGGTAAATTACTTCCATTTCATCATCATCTTTGGGGAACATAGTTCAGGTTTATATGTTTTAATTGCTATTGTACGAATATTTTAATTATTACCTTGGTGATACACAGAGAAAATATATCACTAAAGTAACTTTCTCTTAACTGTCCATTACAATGAACATATATAAATAAAACTTAATTAAAAAGTATTTTCAAATTTTTGCATTGTGCTTGAGAATTGCTGGCAATGCTAAGAACTAGTTATGAGTTGGAAAAATACTCTCTGTATTGATATTCAAATGAACTCACTGAGCAACCACTTTGCTTTAGAGATTTACATAATTTGATATCAAAACTCACATTAAATTAATATTAATTACTTGGTTTTAAATAAAGAGAGTTCAGAGTTAAGCTGTTCTTCAAAATGAAAATGTTTTAGGTGTAGAAATATCCAGGCTTTGTCCCTTAGAAGTTATATGGCTTATTACCCAAAGAGGTGTAGGAAGTAAACCTGAAATGTCTTTTTTAGAGAATAACTTTCAGAATTCATATTTTCTCAGAATCAGTGTAGTACTCTACACTCTTTGTTATGTACACATCTATTTTCTTTCTAATTCCTGGCAAATTTTCATTTCTAACTGCCCCTTCCCTTGTCAATCAGCATGAGAGCTCCTGAATGATACTTTCATGCCAAAAAATTGTGCATGCTCAAGCATACTAGCCTAAATAAAAAATAACAATAATTTGATGACATATTTGCTGCTAAAATGTATATGTTGTATGATAGCTTATTATGTAAATTATTGTTATATTAAGCAGCTATTGTTGAACTTAAATATTCCACATCATTCTCATTGCATGTTATTGGTAGAGGAGAATCTACCAGAATTATACTCACACATGCATACACTTTCGTGCTTATACTATTGTTTTATTTGTTTAATTCCTCTTTCAGAAAACCCATTGGAATCCTGGAATTCTGAATTTACCAAAAACACTATCTCATCCATTACAATAATATTAACTTCCTTGATATCAAGGTGATTAAAGCTCAAAGGGATTAATTGTTTTGTTGTGGTGACCTATTTGATGGAAAAGTTAGGATATTCCACTAGGGATTCTACAGCTCACCTCAAGTAGACTATACCCAAAGGGCAGTGGAGGTGTTGAAGCAGAAGTGATTAAGTCTGTTTGGAAAGGATAATTGTTCAAAGAGCTATTACAATGATATTAACAACAGGAAGTACTTTTTTCTAGCCTATTTATTCATAAGGGTCTTTTGAACTTGGTAATATATTAAGTAATAAAAATATTAAAGTTAGTATGGTGATTTTGAGCAAATATGAATGACGAATAGGAACCTACTATTCAGGGTCTTTGGTCACATTGATAAATGAGCATTAAGGAAAGAAAATTGTCAATAAACTATTATTAGCATAATTTCCTGAATGTAATTTAATGTTACTTTTAAAAAGTTAATTCACTCAAAGTTTTTAGCATATTTTAGGCTTGTTATTATTTTCTGTATTTCTCTATTGAACATGTTAGTACATAAAAAAGAAATAAATATGTAGCCTTGATAACTTATAACCCAAACTGTTTCAACTTTAGATTAAATCCCACCAAACACAGTTATCTTATTTGTAAGAAAGACATCTGTCCAGCCATACTTTTTAATTTTACTTTTGTCTAGCTCAATGTGCTTTAAGAAACTGAGAAACAACTAAGAAATACAACTTGAGCATGTCATATAACATAACTGAATTATTTCAGTAATTTTTCTATGCACTTTGTAAAAGTTCATCATCTTGAAGTAAAAAGTGCTATATACACTTGCAGTGCCTATGTAAGGAAATGAATTAGTGCTTTAGCAGGCTATCCATTACTGGATTGAACATTCCTTTGAATTTTACATGGACAGCTTATAACTCCAAAACATGGTCATTTATGTGGCACAAAGAACTAATGAAGGGCCATATTTGAATATATTTCATAGGTGTCTTCAAAGATGGTAATTTTATTTGTTTACAGTAAGAATAGTATGCTGTTTCCAAATAGTATTTCCTATATGCTAAATTTGGGCTAATTATGGTAAACTAATTTTATCTCTTCAGAAATAAGATACAAAGGCCAAATATGTTAAAAAAAATCAATTTAATTGAATCTACCTTTGGCTGATTTCATTATTGCCAGTCAAATATTTTGCTTTCAGCATTTAAGCATCAAACTCTGACAATATGAAACTTCATCTGAAAGAATTCCAGGTATTGGTTGTTCAAGATAACCATTCATACTCAAACAAAGACATACATCTTGGAAAACTTTATGCAAAAACAATTCAATGAGATACTCATACAGTTGGGTGAATATAGTGTGTGTGTGTGTGTGTGTGTGTGTGTGTGTGTGTGTGTTATTGCCTTTCAACTAAGTTACAAAGTAAAATATATGTTGATGTTTCAATAAAAGAAAATAAAACTAAAATTAAAAGAAGCCGCGATTCTGTTTGAAATTCCACAGTCTAAATATATATACCAAGATAATTAATTTTAAAGACAAAATGAAAAATGTACAGAAGAATGATGCTACATAAATTTATAGAAGTCTGGTATCAGCTTCATGGCTCAGTGTTTCACATACCCTGTTTTGCTCCTCTACCTGCCTTGTTTTTAAAAATTTGTAGCAATATTTAATGTAAGATCACATGACTGGCATAAATCCTACAAAGAACATCTACTTAGGGTAAAACATGAAAAAACCTTTAAGGGATTTACATTTGACCTCTAGTGTTTGCAATAATATTCATTCCTTGTAAAAATCACTCTTGTGTAGGACTATGCTGTAAATAAAATAAAAAATCTCTACCCAGAGGAATTATTTTAAATTATAAACTCTAAAGCTAAAGTTCATCCCTGTAAGTATAATGCAACTAGAGTAGAAATTTTTATAATTAAAAATATAAAAGTACTTAAACTCAGTGTAATCTTTAATTGCTGAAACTGCCTTAGTCAGTTAAGCAATAATTACTAACTCTGCAACAGCTTTTATTTTACCCATTCCTATAAATATAGCACACTGGTTGCAATGTGAACTCTTTC
>NW_006296222.1:798380-827213 GCF_000327345.1 Myotis davidii
CCCCAATCATTTCCCAGCCATCATTTACACTTAATCTGATGTCACTAAATGTCATAAATGAAAGATCATAATTCTATCTATCAAACAAGCCATCATGTGTTTCAAAGTCTGAACAGTAATGAAAAACACACAGCACCAGCTAACTTCTATCATTTAATAATCATTCACTGTGAGAAGTACTATTTGGTGGTTTTCTGTACTGAATTCTTTCTCCAAACACACTCAAAACACACTGCCAATTGACAAAAGGAAAATAGCTTCAAAAGAAAATCTTCTAAGTAGAGAAAAGCTCTCTGTTAAGCATGCAAGAGGTTAAACATTGCTGAAATAGCGAGACATTTTCTCAACCCACACTTCTGAGTTCCATTCAATTACCAACAGCAATAGCAACTATAATACAAGCTAAAACTGTATTATTAAATAAGAGCTTTCCATTTACATCCAACTCTAACCTGAGGGGGTAGGAGGGGATGACATTTACTAGTCAACAGCAGAACAAACAGCTCCCAACTTGGAAATGCACATGACCTTGGGGTATAGAATTTTCAGAGACTGAGTTTCACAAGTTTTATTTGGATCTGCTGCATAACAATACATCTAAATAAACCCAGCATGGTATCAATGCTCCTATTCCTAGCACCTCTCCTCCAAACATGTTAAGAGAGCTCTGCACTTTGTAGATTATGCTTTAGATACCAGAGGTAATATTAATAAATCAGAAATTAGTCCACTCACATATGTCTTTAAGAATACATTTATTTTAAACAACTTGTTGGTTGATTTATTTACTGTAATTTATTAACATATTCGGGGGCTTGCATTGAATTGTTCCTGCTCCTTGAGCCATGCTGGAAGTGTTGCTCTACAAATGTTTATATTTATAAAGCAGGATGTAACATGATGACATTAACTTCACACAAAAAGCAAAGCCCTCAATTTCCCCTCTAGAATCCAGTGCATAATTACCAATAGATGTTCTTTTAATAATAATGATAAAAATCATTAAATAATTACTGCAATCATTGCCAAAAGTACCATTTCAAATTATAAAAATAATCGTAACTTGCTTTTAAATTTTGTATAGCAGTCTGAATCCCCCCCCCTTTATAATAATTTATAACAATATTTTTCTTACCTTTTTTTAACAGTCAAAAAAAGTCTCCCAGAAAGATCCCTAAAAGGTGTGGAAATAGAAATAACAATAAAAATAATAATTAAAAAAAAAAACTAAAAAGATCCTCTTAGCTGAAAAAAGATGAAAATAGTTTGGTCTAAAACTATAGAAATCTCCAAAGTCACGCCTGAATGAGCGCCCAGGTGGCAAAGAGAGGACTCTCTCCCACGTCCGCTACCACACTCCTTTGTCAAGTTGATATAGTCCTGCTGGCGAAGCGGTCCGGCAGGGCACAGAGGGTGCAAGAGGGCGTTGCCTCGAGATGCCAGAGCAACTGGTCTGCTCGCGTCCCAGGTTCAGCACCCACAGCACAGCGGACAGCACCAGTTCCTCTCACCTCCAGGTTTGTCTCAGTCACTGAACCAGGCTGAGTCTAGCACCTCCTCCCTAAGCAAGAGCTGCTGCCACTCAACCGGGCGGGCCCCGCCCCCACAGCTGACGTAACTATTTTGCATATCAACTCGCGGAGAAGTGCGGGGCCACCCCTGTGACTTGGCTCCTGCTGGGGTCAGCTGAGGCATTCCGGGCGAGAAATTCCAGACTTCTGATCAGCGTGGGCATCGCTGGACCTCACGCGCCCTTCACAAGCAGTCCTGAGGAAACTGAACGCTTGCGGCTTCGCCACAGCCTCTGCTTTCCCTGGGACTGCCGGTCCGAGCAGCCGAGCCCTCCGCGGGCACAGCAGCTCCCGGAGAAAGACGCGAGGAGGGAGGAGGCGGCGCCGCCGGGAGGGGAGAGGCTGGGCGGGGGTGGGAAGCCACTGGGGAACAGAACGAATCCGTTCATGCACTCCAAAACAGTCCCCTGATCCTTTTGGTCAAACTTTCCTGCTCTTCCCTCCATTTGTTTACTGGGAAGGATGTGTTTGGTGTTCCGTTCCCTTTTCCTCGGCTCACGGAACTGCTAGAGGGAGTCGCTGCAGCAGAAACTTGTTCTGGAGAAAAACATGCTTTGAGCACCAGGAGAAAATGAGAAAGCTGGCAGTGCTTATCATCATTCGTAAACAGAACCTTCTCTTAGTGTTTGCTATGAGGGCTGCGTAATATAGATCAGACTTCATGTATTTTCCTGTAAAATGTCAGCACTCTCCCTCTTTATTCTCATGGTTTAACTGTATCGTCCAGCTAAATGGAGTTGGAGATTACAGGGTTAAAAATAAAAATCATTTCGTGATGAAAACAGTGAAAGTTCTCAGCTTCCCCTTCCACTGCCAAAATCCTGACGGTTATGCAATATTTATTATGTCTAATATATCAAGTTGTTCTATGAAAGATGGGGTATGCCGGAAGCATTTCATAGCCTTCAGCAATCCTCTCAGTATATGTGAGGTTTCTTATCCCAGTGAGGCTTGAAGGGCCTTGACAGCGAAGACAGAGGGGATGCATGCCAGCCGATTCCTGAATGCTTTCCTGACTGCTTGAACTTGTAAACAAACAGCGAACTGAACTGGCCAACTATCCAAACGGCTTATTATTCACATATCCCCATGTCCCACCTACAGCCATCAGGACTTACTTGTATAAAAAAAGAGGGGTGGGGGAGACAATTAAAATGAAGCCTAAATTTTACCAAATTGGTTAAAACTTCTTTCATTAAAAAGTTTGTTCAAGCATTTTTATGGCATTCAAAACATTGTTTTCCACCAACATGCATACATACTGATAGGTGCTATATTCCTGGAGAGTAATATAATTTTGCACTGGATCTACTCATAAGTTTTCAGGGACTCTGTTGAAATGAATACACTTGTTTATTTTTCCTGTGAGGAAAATAATTAATAAATTTGATGTTCTGCAGTGTTCAAGAAATTGTTTGAGGAAGCAGATCTGCTTTGTGGGCATAGATATCCAATTTTTTTCTTAAGATTCACTTAAATAGGAGCAAAACTGAGGGGGGGGGAGTATTTTTGCTTTTGAGGGAAATTTCTCTTCTCTGCATTACATTAATTTTCTACATAAACCTTTCTTTTCAGCTTTCTTATAGAATTTGTCCATTTCTTTCCCAAATATTAAATTTTCTGGGTACATCACTCCAACATGTCTAGGCCATATTACATCCAGGTAATTTGCAATGTTTGATTTTCTCTGACAACTATTGATTTTATGTAAATGTGTAAATGATAAGTGCCATGCCTTTCTGCTCTGCTTTTTACATAGATGTACACACACATAGACATTCTAAAAGCTCCTCAATTCCCCAAGTGATTCTAATACTGATTTCACACACTAGGGTAGGGCATGAAAACTGACTTTTAGAGGCAAACAGTCCTTCTGCAGTTACAATAACAATAGAGCCAACTGTATAACCTGTACTTAGGCTGATCAAAGCACATTATCTGATGCTTCTTTTGGAAATGTCACATGGCATCTTTTGTTCTGCTTAATGACAACATGCCAGAATGTCAGCAAAGACTTAAAAGTTCAAGGTAGAAATATATAAAGTGTGTTACAAAAATTCTTATAAAATTCTACCAAAGTCTGTGTCATATGTTGTTTAATAGACACCAATATGCAGTTCACTTCAGTGACGATATTTTTTGGGGCTATGGATTCGATTAAAGCAGGCATAATATTATTCAAAAGCCTAAGGGGATGAAACTGAGAACAAAACTATGCTTCAAATATGAAAATTTAAAAAAAAAAAACATGTTCTCATCTCTAAGAGAGAGAGAGAGAGATGAAAAAAAAAAGACAAAGAAAATAGGGGAAATAATACAATTTAAAAAAAAGAAGATAAACAATCCAATCAAAAAAGGGGCAAAGGACCTAAATAGACACTTGTCAAAAGAAGACATACAGAAGGCCAAAAGCCATATGAAAACATGCTCAAAGTCACTAATCATCTGAGAGATGCAAATCAAAACAGCATCTCACACCTGTCAGAATGGCTATCATCAACAAATCAACAAACAAGTGCTGGAGAGGATGTGGAGAAAAAGAAACCCTCTTGCACTGCTGGTGGGAATGCAGACTGATGCAGCCACCATGGAAAACAATATGGAATTTCCTCAATTTCTACGAATATATCCCAAGAAAACAGAAACGCTAATCAGAAAGGATAGTATATGCACCCCTATGTTCATAGCAGCACAATTTACCATAGTTAAGATTTGGAAACAGCCTAAGTGCCCATCAGCAGATGAGTGGATTAGAAAATGTGGTACATCTATCTACACAATGGAATACCACACTGCTGTAAAAAAGAAGGAGTTCTTACCATTTAGAACAGCATGGATGGAACTGGAAAGCATTATGTTAAGTGAAATAAGCCAGTCAGAGAAAGGTAAATATCACATGATCTCACTCACCTGTGGAATATAATGAACAACCTAAACTGATGAACAAAAATAGAACCAGTCATAGAAGCATCGAACAGACTGTCCAAACTATGAGGGAAGGAGGAGGGTGAGGGAGTAAGAGATCAGCCAAAGGACTTGCATGCATGCATATGAGCCTAACCAATGGACACAGACAGTGTGTGTTTTGGGGGGGGAGGGAAGGAGGGAGCATGTGCTGGGGGATAAGGGGAATGGGGAGAAGTCAATGGGAAAGGAGACTCATGTAATACTTTAAACAATAAAAATTTTAGATTAAAAAAAAAGAAAAGCAATAGAACTATGTGTGATACATTCATGAAGATGCACACATTCAGAAAGGTATTGGGACAACTGCACCTTCCTAGGGGATTCAGGCTTTGTTCTGTCCTAATTGGCTCTTGGGGACTGCACTAAATTATCTCTAAAGTCCCTTACTTTTATATCATTCTGTTACTATATAGTAGAACTAGAAAACTTCAGAAAATTGTAGATTAGAATGAAAGATTTTAGGAACATTCCCCCAAGGTGCAATAAGTTGGCATCTGTTACTAAGACTGTGAAAACGGTACCTGAGGGCAAGTAGTTTGGGAAGTGTGGAAAGGGGACCAGTGACTAGTACCAAGGAATAGGTTAATGAGGTCAAAAAATAAATTTTATCTACCCAGAATGAAATTAAGAGATGACTGAATGAGTCTGTTCCAGTATTTACTTGTTTTTATGTAAGCAATATATTAATCGTCTCATACATTTAATCACTGTTAGGGATATTTAAAGTAATTGTAAAGTAACAATAAAATGTAAGGCATGCAGAAAGTGATTAAATGGATTTTTAGTTGTAAATTGCCACTGGAAAGATGACAAAAATATTAAGTAAATATACTTAAGGAAAATATGTTTAAAGTGAATAACCAACATCTACTTAAGGATTTTAATTTAGGTAACTTACACTAACATCTTAAAATGTAATAGATAGAAATTATAAAGATCATTGTGTTATTGTCTTGAATGTGTTTACTTATACTGGTATGAAAGATTTAGCTTTTAATCATATTTCCTTCCAATTCTCTATATTTGGACTCCTGTAGTGGCATCAGATTTTACAAGCTACTTTCAAATAATAATTATTATAATGTATTTGTAGTACATGAGTAATTAGAATTACTCCAAAGATTATAACAGGGTATACTTCGTTAATTTTTTAAGTCAATTATGAGAAGGTTTGCTGCAAATTCAGAACATGATTACTTTTAAAAGCAAATACTCACTACATTTTTTAGGAAATATTCATTCTTAATTTTGAAAGATTAAAATAAAGCAGAACAGGGAAAAAGTCATAGCCATAAATGACCAACCCTTCCTTAATTAAAAAGAGCAAAAACAATTACAATATAAGCACAAAATATGTCTGTTAGAGATCTCAACTCCTGCAAATGAGCTTCTTCTATATGATTTGCTTTCTCATGACACATACTGAACATAGTGTTTTTAAAGAATGAATGCTTCATTTAACAGTTCTCATGAAAAAAAAATAATTTCTGAAAATAATTTATGTTCTTGCTTTTTAAGGTTTTTAATGGCAATTCCAAATGCTAAATATGCAAAGTTTTACAAAATTTTTAGAATATTTGATACTTGAGTATACATTTTCCTCTCTTTAACTTCCTCTTTTGTTTTACTTTCTTACTTCCATCATTTCTTTCCTTCTTCCTTTCTAACTCTTGCTTCCTCAGGGCCTTTCTCTTTACTGATCTTTTATTTTAATATTCTATTAATAAAACATTTATTAATGATATGTCTGCCATGTCATGGAATATTTATGTGCAGTATTATATTATTGAGTGGAATTCTGATGCACTGCATTTACTAGTAAGTCTAAATTTCTTAGCTAACCCAGAATTGTGATCTTAAATGCACTTTGTGTGTATGGCAGTGGGAGTGGGATCAGGAGAGAAGCATTCACTAACGAGGACTTTCAAATATGTTTTCTTTAAAATATGGACACAAGGTTTAGGATATGAGTCAAAACTTAAATACTAATATATAAAGCTACAGACTGAAGAATACTATTAATCTCTCTCTCTCTCTCTCTCTCTCACACACACACACACACACACACACACACGGTGTTTTGCCTGTTGTTTGCAATAAACCACAGTTTTTATGAGACTGTTAAATTTTAAAATCTCTTAATATGTTGAACAATGAGATTATGTTTATTTTTTGTCTCCACTGTCTATCATAGTGTAGGTAATGTGTTAGTTTTGAATAAGAAATGGTTACATTTTTCACCAGTAATATGAAAGTCTACTTTTCTTACTAATATTTATTACACAGGGAGACACACTAAGGGAGATTTTTTTTTATAATTTTAACTCATGAATACATCATCAAAATAGTACATTTCATAACGGACCTACAGGCTTTTTCAGAAATAACATGCTAAAACTTGCATATAACTCTATCCTCTCCATCAAATTCTCAGATCAATGGACACATGAACTGTTTAGTTCCCACTGTGCAAATAGGCTTTTCCAATTCCACAAGTGTATAACCAATAAAAGTTATTGGTTCAAGAAACTGGTTGACGTGTATCTGTATGGAGGTAACATTAAATACAGAAACGATTGCCCTAGCTGGTTTGGCTTGGTGGATACAGCATCTGCCTGAGGACCAAAGGGTCCCAGATTCGATTCCAGTTGAGGGCACATGCCCAGGGTTGTGGGCTTGGTCCCCAATTGGGGGCGTGCAGGAGGCAGCCAAGCAATGATTCTCTCTCATCATCGATGTTTCTAGCTCTCTCTCTCTCTCTCTCCCTTCCTCTCTGAAATCAATAAAAATATAATATATTTTTTAAAAAATACAGAAACAATAGAACATGTTTCAGGAAATGCTATTTAACTGGAAAGCTAAATCCTACAGCATTAAATAGAACAAGCTAGGTTGGGTTTTAAGGAACAGTTTTGCTCATATCATCAATAATCTGGGGTTCATTGTTGTCAATAATTATCATCAATAACTTGGAATCAAATTGAAATTCTGAATTTGTATTAAAAAGTAAACCCTGATGGCTATTCACAGGACTACTGTAGACTATAATGAAAAGTAGTACAAAAAAGGTAGTACAGAGTGTGGAAGACCTACTAATCTAACATTTTTTTCTTATGATAAACATGGATCCTTAACTTTTTAAGTTTTATATTCTAAATTGAAGTAAAAAATAAAACTAGATCTTTACCTAGCCTATTAAGGGAAATTAACATTAACAGGTAGATTTACCAGACTCAGTTTTGTGTTATCTAATCTAATTTTCAATATTTCCATGGCTTTGCCCAGCTGGCGTGGCTCAGTGGTTGAGCACTGACCTATGAACCAGGAGGTCCATTCTGGGTCAAGGCACATGGCTGAGTTGTAGGCTTGATCCCCAGTGTACAGCCTACAGGAGACAGCTGATCAATGATTCTCTCTCATCACTGATGTTACTATCTCTCTCTCTCCCTCTCCCTTCCTATCTAAAGTCAATAGATATATTTTAAAAAATAGTCCATACATTTTTATCTTCTTCTTTAAACATAGTTTAAACATAGTTTAAACTCCTTTTTAAACATAGTTTCTTCCAAATTATAAAACTATGAATTTTCCCCAAAGCTATAGTTTGCCTTTTTGGTTTGGCTTGGTAAAGAATATTTTCTAGTTCTTTTTAGTCAGGAAACAACGTGAATAAGCTTTTAATAAAAGCTGTCATCCATCAATATGTCCATGCACAGAATTCTCATCTCTTATGGATTGTGTCAAAATGTGTGTTTCTATAAAAGAGAGGTTCAAATGAAATGAAGAATTAAGAAGATATTTTTGTAGAAAGTATAATTGAATAAATTAAGAAGTGTTTTTCTGTAGCCACCTGTCTATACAATTTGAGATTGCTTCATTAGGAAGATGACAGATATAGACATAAGCCTACAAGAAAATCATTTGGTCCTTAGTAGAAAAGAAAACAAAATCTAGAGGAAATTTTGTATGAACTAAAAGTAAATAAAAAAAGAATCTAGTTCTATTTTCCCAGATTTATATAACAAATATATCTGAGTAATTTTTTCTATGAATAAACCTTAATGTTAAAAAATCTAAAAGTAGACAACTATAGTAAAATAGTTCCCATTGATAGAATGCAATGTACTCTCTGCTAATAGCTATGTTATAGAAAATGATAGGAACTGTAGTAAAATCAGAAAAACCTAAATGCATCAGCTTATTCAAGCAAACTCTTTATAAGTCAATCTTCTCTTTTTCTGTGATTATCATTAGAATGATATTTACACACTATAGTTTTGGCTGAATTTACTAAAATTAGAAATAATCAATTTAAGTGGTTTAGATGTGTCATTGCTTTCACTGTAGTTTTTTTAAGTCAATTCTGGATTTTTTTTTCTTGTCTTTCTTTTATTATTTTAATAATCACTGTTTGGGGGAGGTAATTTGTTATTTGGTAATCTTAAGAGTCTTTGGAATCTAAAAACGCGCCTTTTCACAAGTGTAATTGAACTATGAAAATAAAGCATAAGAATTTCCTGATGCTTCAACAGATAATTTTACTTCTTGGAGTTTTTGTGTTTAAGAGATCTCTTAGGACATCTATTGGCCAATGTTAGTACTGCATATGAAAATTATAGCATAGCAGTGTAAATCCTAGAATTCTGTGTTTGAAAACAATGATTTGAATACATGATAATAAAGAAATCTGTGATGGAAAATTTTCATGTGTACTGTTGAATTTAAAGTGTTAATCAAATACATGAAAAGAAATATGGTATGGAACTCAGTCTTACAAACTTTTGTAACATAATATTTACATTTCAACATTCTCAAAATTTACATTGTCTCTTAGAATCTGTATATCACTTTTTGGATTAGCTGCTTTCAGTTTTTAATTTAAACTTATGAATTTTTCAGGAATGTCAAAATAATTGTGTTTTTACATTCAAAGAAGTACACAGTAACATTTTACATGGTAATCTTTGAGTAGAATGTATAAGGATATTGAGAATATGGCTATAAATCTCAAGTTCAGAAAGATTATATTGTGTAAGATTATATACTGTTAGAAGTGGAAATAATTTGTATATCTGGCAAGAAATAGAGGTAATTTTGCAAGAATATCATAGGCACTTGCTAAACATTTGGCACAACAATGAGAAAGGATGAAGAAAAAATCTGGATTTTAAAGTCCAGCATCTGTGTATGTTTGTGTAATATGTAATATAAATATAATGTAAATATATGTAATATATAATATAGCATATAAATTAATAACTATGTAACTAAATTTATAATAGGTATAATTAACATAAAATAAACAATATTAGAGGTATATATGAAAGATCACAGGTGGAAATTAGTGGGAAATATCACAAGTAGAAAATGATAATCCTGAAAGAGAAGTAAGGACAAGTTTGGTGAAGTGAGCAATTTAATTACTTATGTTTTCTTGTTCATTTTAGCCTTCCTTGTATGTAACATCTTTCCAGAGCATATGGGCCAAAACAGCTGTCCCCGTTTGTTCTGAAGAATGGTACTAGCAGGGTCTGGGGAAAAATATGCTAGAGGCCAAACAGACACACTTTTCTTGCAGTTTCAATCCTTTAGTGTCCATTTCTATATTTATTAAGATTATACAGAAATGATTTAAAACTTACTAGTAAGTCCTAGCCGGTTTTGCTCAGTGCATAGAGCGTTGGCCTGCAGACTGAAGGATCCTGGGTTTCATTCTGGTCAAGGGCACATACCTGGGTTGCAGGCTTGCTTCCCAATAGGGGGCGTGCGGGAGGCAGCTGATCAATGATTCTCTCATCATTGATGTTTCTGTCTCTCTCTCCCTCTTTCTTCCTCTCTGAAATCAATAAAAATATTTTTAAAAATAAATAAAACTCATAAGAGCAAACAATGCCCATATAGAAACTTAAGAACAATTCTATGTAATGTATTAGGATTTCACAATATACTTCTGTATTCATTAATGCTACTCTGCATAATTCCAATTTTCCTCCTGTTAATGTGTTTGAATCACACTTTGTGGTCTAGAGTGGGTGAGTGTAGACATGTGCCCACTTTTGTAGAAAGAATTATAAGAAGTGACACTGACTTATGATGGATATAGAGCATGAGCAAGAAATAAACCTTAGTGCTTTTAAGCCACTAAAATTTGACATTTGTTTTAGGCCTTTGAGACTTGAGGTTTGTTAGTCTGATACCACAGCATACACAGATTAAACTCACTGATAAATATCAGCAACCGAGTTGATTTTTGAATAGTTATATTTGTACCTTAGACACATATTAGCTAATTTCTCTAGCTTCCTAAATGAAATATGTAACTGATCTCCTCATAGAGAGGCTTATATATTCCCTAGGTTTCATCTGTACCTGGAATTTAGTAAAATGAATCTCATCCTCTTAAAACCCACTCTAAAATAAGCTTAGGTTAGACTGGCCAAGTAAGATTTCCCTGCATTGACCTGAACCAAGTTAGCTTTTCTACCCTTCTGACCAGATGAATTATTCTAGAGCTAATGAGTTAGCTTCTTTTCTAGACTTTCTATAATGGTTAACTATCCTTCAGTTAGGAGTTCATTTTCACCTACTCACATTTACCCAAAATAAGAACCAACCCTCTTTCTAGGTATTTCTTTTAAGTATTCCTTCAGCAATAGAAATCAGGTCTGAAACAGTAGGGAGTTCAGTATTAGATACACAAAAAAATAATATATAATACCTCAAATAAGACCAACCTAAAACATCATAAAACAATTGCAATAAAATAATTAACAGGCATCTATAGCAAAACATGTCCCAAATTTAATCCATCTACCACACTGAAAACTTCTCCTTTTATGTGCCTTTTCTTATTGAACACACCTCCATCTATCATAGTTAGAGCTCAAAACTTCATTGTAATTTTTTAGTTCTTTGTAGGACAGCGTAAATGTAACTTGCTTCAGAAGATTTACTGATTCCACTCTTTGTAGTCTTAATTATGCACCTCAACATTATGGTCAATGCATCTTTAATTTCCTAGAATTACTGCTTTTATTACATTATGTGTAACTACATATATAAGCACGTATCCTGTTTGCAACACTATAAACTCCACGAAAACTTTCACTATAGGATCTCTAATCTTAGCCCATTCCTGGCCCACAGTATAGAATCAATACTTAATAAAAGTTATATTGAATATACTGAATTTTATAAGTCCAGAAAAAAAGTTGGGTAGCGATACTTATATCAGACAAAACAGGCTTTAAAACAAAGGCTATAATAGACAAAGAACATTACATAATGATAAACCAATCCAAAAGAAGGATGTAACCTTTGTAACACATGAATGCACCCAAGGTAGGAGCACCTACATTTATAAGGCAAATCTTGATAGACAAAAATGGAGAGAATGACAGTAATACAGCCATAGTAGAAGATTTTAACATCCCATTGGCATCAATGGATAGAGTTTTCCAAACAGAAAATCAATAAGGAAATAGCACCCTTAAATGACATATTATACCACATGGATTTAGTTGATACTTTCAGAGCATTTGAACCCAAAACAGCAGAATATATATATTTTTTCAAGTACACATAAGACATTTTCTAGACTATACCGTATGTTAGAAAAAAATAAGTCTAAATAAATTTAAGAAAATCAAAATTATATCAAGCATTTTCTCTGAACACAACGGTATGAAACAAGAAATCAATTACAAGAAAATAAAACCTGAAAAATACACAAACACACAGAGAGTAAATAACACGTTACTAAAAGGTGAATGGTTAACAATGAGATAAAAAAATCAAAATATACCTTGAGAAAAGAGAAAATGAAAACAAAACAACACAACATCTATGAGACAGAGCAAAAGCAGTTCTAAGAGGGAAGTTAATAGCAATACCAGCCACCTCTGTAAACAAGAAAAATCTTAAATAAACAATCTCAAACAAACTAAAAAGCCCAAAGTGAGAAGGAAGGAAACAATAGATAACAGAGCACCATTAACAAAATGAAGTCTAAAAAAAAAAAAACATAATACACAAGATCAGTGAAAGCAAGAGATGGTTCTTTGAAAAGATAAACAAGATTGATAAATCTTTAACCAGATTCATCAAGAACAGGACACAAATAAATAAAATCAGAAATTAAATAGAAGAAGTAACAGAAATAAAAAAGTATAAGAAAATACTGCAAACAATGTGCCAACAAATTGGACAATCTGGAAGAAATGGATAAATTCCTAGAAACAATCTTGCAAGTCTGAATCCAGAAGAATCAGAAAATCTCAGCAGACCATTTAGAACCAACAAATTAAAGCAATAATTTAAAAACACCCAACAAACAAAAGTCCTGAACCAGGTGGTTTTACAGGTGAATTTTACCAAGCATTCAAAGAAGGACCAACACTTATCCTTCTCAAACTATAACAAACAATTAAAGAGGAAAAAAGACTCCCAAGGTCATTTTACAAGGCCAGCATTATTCTGCTTCCAAAGCCAGATAAAGAAATGAACTTCTAGGCCAATATCCTTGATGTACATAGATGCAAATATCCTCAACAAAATGTTTGCAACCCGAATAAAAGGACTCTGCATTATCATCAAGTGGGCTTTATTTCTGGAATGCATGGTTAATTCAGTATCTGCAAGTTAATAAATATGATATGTCACATAAGTACAGAATAGAAATCATAGAATCATATCAATAGATGCAGAGAAATAGCAGTTTAAAATGAGTCTTGAAGCTTAATATGTTGTATCTGCTTTGTTTCCTATCCATAATAATAAAAGCATAATAAGCTAATTGCACCAGACGTCCTTCTGGATGACCTTCCAGACAGAGGAAGCTGGGGCTGTGAGGGCTGAGCCCTTTGCATGAATTTCGTGCATCGGGCCTCTAGTTGAATATAAAACATCAAGACACACAAAGAAAATGTATGTAATAAACATTAATCAGATACCTTAGACTTAAGAAACACCTCAGTGCACATGCAATGCAATCTTTTGTTTGGTTATTAATTTATTTTTACTTCAAATTAGGCGCTATTCCTGACAGCCTATTTTATACACTTTAGGCAAGTGACAAGATTCTCTTAGCTGTGTAATATATATACCAGAATAATCTTAGGTGACTTCACAGAGCTGCTTCTTCAGTTTCAGTTCACAGACAACCTACCTTATTATCTATCTTTGTGTTCAATTAATAGTTCCAGTTCCCTTGTTTCATTATCATTTTAACATCTAATCGATCCTAATTAAGACACAGCTGTGGATTCTCAACATTCTCACCCTCATCTATTACAGAAGTTCATATTTTTTTCCTACAAATGTTCATTGCATTTGCTCCAAACTTAACATTTGCATAAAATATTTTGACATAGATGTATGACTAGATAGTAATTCAACTTTAACCAAGTTGAAGTCCATTTCCAAATATGAAAGTGAGTATCTTACAAATCTTAGAATGTGTTTCTAAACTACATTACAGTTATAAATTCCTAAACTATACATATTAATTCAATTGACTAATATTGCCATATAAGTAAAGCTAATATAAGCAAGTTGTAGATTTTAGAAATAGATTTTGATATGAAATGTTGAGAGATATTATTTGATGTATCATTTTAATTTAATCGTTACAGAAATATTCCGGAGTATCTTTTGACCAGGTGCTATAATAGGCACTGGGGATACAGCAGTGACAAAAGAGAAAAAATAGTCCTAATTTTAGGGAACTTATTTTATAGTAGGAGAAAACCTTAGTTAAAAATATGTATTGTTGTAATGTGATATATTTTTCTATAGTTATAAAAAGTTGATACAGGGAGCAGGGTGGAAGGGGTCAATGGGTAAAAGCTTCTGCACATCAAAGAAAAGATCAACTGAGTGTAAAGACAATCTATGGAATGGGAGAGAAATTTTGAAAATCATAAATCTAACAAGGGTTTAATATCCAGAAAGTATAAATAGTCCTTTCAACTCAACGACAATAAAACTTAACTGAAAAATGTGCAAAGTACTTGAATAAATACTTTGGTGACTAAGATATAGAAATAGCTCAACATCACAATCCATTGAAGAAATGCAAATAAAAACTATAATTTCACCTCACACCCATTAAGATAATCACTATTAAAAAATAAAAACCAAAACTAAAAATAAAAGCAAGACAAGAACAGAATATGTGCTGCCAAAGTTGTGAAAAAATTTTAATCCTTGTTGGAACCATTGTACACTGTTGATGGGAATGTAAAATGGTACATCTGCTCTGGAATGCAGAATTGAGGTCCCTCAGCAAATTAAATATGGAATCACCATATTACCTAGCAATTCCTCCTTCAGCTATATACCCCAAATAATCTCAAAGTGATATTGATATCTATGTTTACCGCAGCATTATTCACAACAACTAAGAGGTAGAAGCAACTTAAATATTGATCAATAAATGATGCCATTAAAAAGACCTCACTATACTTCACAACTTCAAGTTTTAACTGACCTCATAATTACACTCTAATTAGGTAAGATTTTCTTCAGGTGTCAGCTTTTCATATAAATTTTTTCAGAAGAACATAATGTCTATTTTCAGAATTACCTATTGATAAATCTGGCATTTCAGTAATATTAACCTGTTAGTGTGTTAGTATGATTATCCTAAATTTTCAACAAAATGTGAAATATTTTAGCACATTTCTTTTGAGGACTTGATTGTTGTAAACTAGGACTTCTATTCTCCATTACATATAATGTTAATAATGTGGGAACATCTGATAGACACCAGAACAACTTTTTAAATAATACCATTTGTACTGGGGAGAGAGGCTTGCTATAATATAAACAAAGAAGGGAGAAAAACCAATTGTGAAAATATTGTAGCATATGATTTCCCATGATATTATAGATTTTAAAATCAACTTTATACCTCCCAGTGACCGACAGAGCTAGAAATTCTTCAGATAAATATAAATTGGCATCTTAAAGTGGCATAATTTACGGGAAAATGTTAACTGAGAGAATCCATAATAATTCAAGCAGCTTTCTCAAAAAGTAAATAAATAAAAATGCTGTCAGACCAAGAACAAAGTCGAGATGACTTCCACATATTAGTGGCATCATATTCCCAGGCATTCAGGATCCAAACCTGCAATCACTGTTAATGCCTCACTCTCGCTCATAATAGCCTCCAAGTCCTGTTTATTTTATATCTGTAACATTGCTCCATTTGGCTTGTACTGTATATTTTCCTTTCCTTTCCATTGTCATTGTCCCAGTTCAGATTTTCAGTATATTTCCTGAGATGATTGAAATAGGCACCTAATTGGTTTCTCTGCTTCAGGTCTTTTGTATCTTCATTCCTCTCTACACATTCATTTCAGGCTAATCTTTCTAAAACTTTGCCCACATCATGTCATTATCCCCCTAAAAAGCCTGTCACGGTTCCACATTGCTCCGGTGATCGTACCATTTGTCACCCCAACTGGAAGACATTTGAGAGTGAAAGAGGCATAATGAATAATCACCCTCACTTAACAGGTGGAAACCAGGATTATTCTGGCTGATGGAAAAGTCTGGACATTCTACCCATTGACATAAACCACCATGATTTTCTGCATCCTATTTTTCTATTCAAAAGTTCCACATACTTTTTAGACAAACTGAATTACTCAATATCCTACCCACCTCCTTTTTCACATTAGTAAATTGTGGGTTTGTAGCTCAGTTTTTATGAGAATGCAATGAAAGAGTATACAAATGCCTGAAACATATCAGGCACTCAAATAATGTTCTTGTCCATCTTATCTAATGCTACTGTCTGTTATTAAAAAAATACAGAATATCTACTATCAACATACTTTCAACACAGAATATTGTTTATCAATGCCATGCAGGTAATTTTACTTTTATTGACTCTAATAGACTATAATTAATTAGTATGTGGTTTAAAGTTGTTAAAAGAAGCCTCTGTAGACTTTCATTATCTAATTGTACCTTTTCACTATGATAAATCTCAAATTAGATCAAGTAAATGGTTATTTTGGACTAGTGAACCAGTGCACAGATTTGTGCACATTGAAAGGAAATTAATTAACAGGTGGTCGGCAGGGGAGGACTGTGCTAGAGGGCCAGACACACCCTGGAGCCAACCTTCCAAGGCACAGGTCCCTCAGGCAGGTGGGGTCCCTTGGCATGGCCTGTAGGGATCAGGCCAAAACCAGCTCTCCAACATCCCCCAAGGGGTTCCAGAGTGGGAGAGAGCACTCTGCAAAGTTGCTGTAGTACAGGGTGTGGAATGCAAATGCAAGTGTGCAGTAAACCAGATTTGGGGCCTACAGTGCCCCAGCAGCAACATAATCTATAGCCAAAGATGGAATTGCACAGCCCCATGAGGAATTAGGCTCTGTCCCCTCTGGTTCTGTGGTGCGACACTCGAGAACTGCTGCTGCCAAGTCACTGAAGCTCAGTAGCTCCTGCATTGAGCATCTGCCCCCTGATGGTCAGTGCGACTGGTCAGATGGTTGGATACTTAGCATATTAGCCGTTTATCATATAGGATATTAGCCGTTTATCCTATATGATAAACGGCTAATATGAAAATTGTCCCCTTGACCATGAGTTTGACTAGGAGTTTGACCAGGGGGAGGGCTGGCTGGCCAACTGCCCGCAGCCCCTCCCCTTGGATGACCCCATTCATGATTATTCCCTCACCCTGATCAGGAGTGGGGCCCGCCATCCAACCTCCCATGACCCCTCCCCCCGGCCAGACCAGCCCAATCAGCCCCAATTGGGGACGGCTGGCCGGATCTCACCAGTGCACTAATTTGTGCACCGTGTCTCTAGTATATATAGATGGGTACAAATAATCCCAATCTAATTCACTGAGATATTTGTTGTTGCTCATACAATATTGGAACATGCACACATAACACTATCTTGAACAGTGTTGTATCTACAAGGTAAAATGTAAATTTTCATATAAATTTAGTTATAACATAATGTTTTCCTTAAGAATTTAGGATTTGGTTTTCCTGAGGACCTATCTTGTAAATTAGGTCTGACATTTGATATCTCCCTCATTGAACTATTACAGACATGTTACATTATATTTTGATTAGGAAGGAAAAAATAAACCCTTGTCTACCGGAATGTTTCTGGCGTATCTCAGAAAGATATTTTTCTACTTATCCTATAATCAATTCATTATTTCATAAATAGATTTATTGGATAGTCTCCAAAGAAATAACTTTTATTTAATTTGAAGTACATTATCAGGGTGTTATGAATCTGGCCTATATTCAGACTTCATTCTCCTCAGATTAAAATCAAATTAGTGAGAGTCTGTTTCCTATATTTCAATTTATCAAGTTATATTTGGTAGTAATGGCATTTTTTATCATGTCCTCTTCCCAAAGACATTTGATATAGTAGAATAAAATTTACTTCTAGTATCTTGTTTTCCTCTTTTTAATTTTTAACTCAATATGTTCATATTAATGACGCTTTATTTCATAATGATATTGCAATTCCTCATTTCTGGAGAAAAATATTTTTATGTATTTTGTTACCTTTGTTTATTATTTCAATTATATTTGTTTAGATTTAGTAAATTGCAAGTAATATTTTAATTTAGTAAAATTTACCACTATTTATTTTATGATGGGTATTTTCCTTAAGTATTCATATAAAATTGTAAATAGGTATATTTTTATATGTATTACTTAAACTGTATCAACCTTTAGAATCCACTCAAACACGTGCTCTTCTTCACTAAAAAGAAGTATAATCCTATATAACACAAGCCTAATATGGACATTGTCCCCTCAAGTAAAAGTTCGACCAGGAGTCTGACTGCTCACTATGATGTGCACTGACCACCAGGGGGCAGCGTGGAACATGGCAGACAGAGACATAGCGCTGGCAGCAGGTGGTAGTGGAGATGCTGCAGGCCCCAATGGGCTCAGAGGAGAGCGGGACCACGGAGGGATGGTGCAGCAGGTAAGCAGGTGGTGAGAGGACAAGGCAGGTGTGAGCAGGGCCCAATCGCCCCACTGATCACCCCACCAATGGCAGGGCCCAATGACTCAGGCGGAGGGGAGCGGGTGGGGACTTGGGGGCCCAGGTATTGCCAAGGGCCCAGAGGTCAGCTGGGACCTGCCCTTCCACACCAGATGCTCACACTTCGATCACTGGCCAGGCCTAAGGACTGCATCAGTGCACGAATTTCATGCACCAGGCCTTTAGACTATTATAATTTCTTGTTAAATCTACTCTACTGTACATGTAGAGATTTTTTTTACATTACTTCGTCAGAGAGTGATGTTATAAAATACCACAAGTCTCTTAGCAGGGTGCAATTAATGTATATAAATCAAGTCTCATTAACATTGGATTTCTTAAAAAAAAAAAAAAAAGATTGTTTTTCTTCTGTTTAGACCCTCAATCCATTTTTGAATCTGTGACCTATCTTTGCTGCCTCCACTACCGTTCCAATGAGATTTTGGATATACCATGATGCTCAATCACAAACATTTCTTTATAAGTAATTTTGATATTCAATGCACTTCTACACAAAGCCTACAAGCTATAAGAGTCAATACAGCACTGTGAAGGAAACTGGTCTAGCCAGGCTCACATCACCTGACTTTCTCAGATAAAGGATATCAAAAGGTTTCTCTTGGAATTTTATAAATAATATTTAATTAGATAGTTACTTTATAAATTATAGTAAATAATACTTTCTAGGAACCTATTTTCTAGAAATCCTTTATATAAAAAGAAAGGTAGCTCAAACTGGTTTGGCTCAGTGGATAGAGTGTCGGCCTGCGGACTGAAGGGTCCTGAGTTTGATTCCAGTCAAGGGCATGTACCTTGGTTGCAGGCACATCCCCATTAGGGAGTTTGCAGGAGGCAGCTGATTGATGTTTCTCTCTCATCAATGTTTCTAACTTCTATTCCTCTCCCTTCCTCTCTGTAAAAAAATCAATAAAATATATTTTTTAAATAAATAAAATAAAAAGAAAGGTAATATTACGAGTTTTTACTACCTTATGTTCAGAAAAATATATGTGGTGGTACTTTAAACAAGGTGTGAAAAAAAGAGGAAAACCAATATTCAGGCCCAGACAGGTGGCTCAGTGGTTGAGTGTCAACTCATGCACCAAGAAGTTACTGGTTTGATTGATTCCTGTTCAGGGCACATGCCTGGGTTGGGGACTGGATCCCCAGAAGGGGACTGTTTAAACTTTTCAGCTGTGAATATATATGACCTTTGTGTGCCTGCTGCTGATGTTGAAATACTCCTATTTTGACCTAAGTTTACTTGAGAGGAACTGTGTCAGTGTAGATAGGCATTGGGGAGTGCATGGAACCACATGCACAAACTTGATGCTTGGGAGTTGTACTTTGTAGGAAGGTCATACATTGCATTCAAACATTAATTTTATATTCATTCAAAATTTCCTGAGGAATGGTGTGATCGTTTTAATATCTAATATTAAGAAACCACCTCAACGTATTCTGTGTGGTTAGAGCAAATACACCCAGAAGAACTAATAAATCATTTATTAAACAAACATTTAACAAATGCATTTCCTTTTTTAAGCAATGTGCTCTGCTAAAAAGATTACATTTGCACTCATCAGATAAAAGAAAAAAGGGCAATAATGCAATATTTTTATGGAATAATACGTGTGTGCATTTAAACCTAACAAAAATTAAAATATTTTATTGTTTTTCCCTGTGGGTACTAATCTACCCCATTTATACAGATGAGGAAGCTGAGGTCAAATAATCTGTATAAGTTCAAAATTCACACAATGGGTAGCTGAGATATGTGTCCATACTCCATGCACTGTCTACTTATACTTTAGCAAGTGGCAAATAGAATCACAGGTCAATAAATCACATTATTAGGACTGACAGAATGTAAGTCCATGAGTAACACATCTCATTTGCATATAGTGGTCAATATAAACTAAATTAATTTAAAAACAAATATATATTAACTCTACAATATCTTTTGGCCATAAAGTCAGTAAGAAAACATAATTTTTAACTTTTCCAAATTAGTGTCTGGAAATTATACATAATAAAACATAAGTATACTAAATTTGTATAGCATCATATATAGATATATATAATTATTTGTACACATAATTATTTTTCTATTTCCTCTACATAACCTGGAAATTGAAAGCATCTAGCCTATATCCCTGCAGATATTGGAACAAAGTAGTATTTGGCAAAAAGAGATGTATGGATATTTTAAATCACTCATCACTCTGTGCTTAATGGCCAATGTTGTTTCTATCTTTTTTTTTTCTAATTAGGTTGCAATGCACTAATACCAACTTATTAAACAACACGTTTTAAATAATAAATTATCCTTGTTTTTCTGTGCCTTTTGTTCTGTAGTATTAGATATTATGTCAGGTTTTATTTAATTGTTTTACAAGCCATATTGTAACACTCTATGGCTGTGAAGAAAATATTAATATTGCTATCTTCTTTAAAATATTAAATTAGATAATATATATAGGCAAGTTAAATTCAATCATTTTTAAAGTTATGAAAGGTATATTAAAATATAATATTTAGCTAGTTTTCCCTTTACTATTTAATCCATAAATATCTTTCTTTATAAAGTTATCAATGAACATCTTACATTAATAGAAATCAGCGGATTAATTGGTCTTAACCAGAATGTTTCCTCCTGTTTGTCCTTATTTGTGACTTGAAAGAAAAATTATTTTTTTTTCTTTTGGTATGGAACAATAAACTGTATTTTCCAGGCCTCCATTTAATGAGTTTCAATTATACTTAATGTTTGTGTTATGTGGTTCATGTGCTGTGGAGAGTATTTTGTTATTGTTTTTAAATGTGCTAAGTTATGTAACTGCTTTCAAAAAGGTGCTACTTTTGGTTAAGAAAAAAAGACAAAACATGAAATAATTTGCTTCATTTTTATTTGAGTCCTTGTGAGTTCTAAATAAACAGCATAAACCATAAACCATAGCTTTAGGTATAAATGCTGATTACCTTACAAGAGTGAATATGAAAGCTAAAAATACTTCCCCTGCTTGAGCTTATTCTTCCATTTAGTGATTCAAGTAATTATAGAGGCAGGAAGAAAAGGAGAAACACCTTCATTCTCAAGAAACTCACGCACGAGCATATGTGCGTGCACAAACACACACACACACACACACACACACACACACACGATTGGTGCTGATGAATGCTATGACTAAAAATAAAACAGGGAGAAAGACTGAAGAGAAAGATTACTTCACACAGGGTCACGAGGAAAAACCACTTGAATATGAAACATACTATTGGAGATCTGAAAGTTGTGAGGGAGAAAGCCATATAGTCTCTTCCAGGCAGAGAGAACAGTAAGTGTGGAGGTTCCAAGGTAGAGTCAACTTAGCAAGTTTGGAAACAGAAGAGGCCACTATGACTGAAGTGTGGGAGAGAAGACAGTGAAGGAGACAAAATCTGAGCCGCAAGAAAACTGGGAGGTGGGAGCAGCAGGATAAGCACAATAAGGTGTAGGACATTTTTTACCACCCCAAAAAGTTTCCTCAGGCCAGATCTTAAAATTTATACCAAAAAAGATGATGACATAGTAAATCTTTTTTCTGGTCTCTTCTCCTCCTCATAGTTTTTTTGAGATTAGCCCTCACCAGAAATTGAACCGTAACTTCCTGGTTCGTAGATCAACGCTCAACCACTGAGCCATGCGGGCTAGGGTACAATGCCTTTCTTAATGATGGGTAGTGTATTATGTTGTTGGCTATCATACTTGTTTTCTATTTTATTGATCATTACTGTGTTCATTGTTTACTTTCCAAGGTTTGTCGTGAATAAAGCTGACATAAACATTCTTGTTCTAATCTGTTTACTGACAGGTTTTTTTTTGTGTGTTTTTTGGTTAAACACTGTATTTAATTTCTAGGGCTGTCATAACGAAGAACCATGTACTAGGTGGCTTAAAATAACAGGAATTTATTTGTCTCACAGTTCTGGAAGCCAGAAGTTTAAAATCAAAGTGTCAGTGGCAGCACCATGGTTTCTCTAAAAACTGTAGGGGGAATCCTTGTCTCTTCCAAGGGTCTGGTGGTATGCTAAGAATATTTGGCATAACTTGGCTTACATTTACTTACCTCTAACCTCTGCCTTCCATCATCATGTGGTATGTCTCAGTGTCTTTGTCTTCATAAGTCATCTTCTCATAACATCGTTAGTCTCATTGGCTTAGGGAACCACTGTCCTCCGGTATGACCTCATCCTGACTTAATTAATTTCATCTGCAACATCTAAATTTCCTAATAAAGTCAAATCCTGAGATACTTGGAGTCAGAATCTCAATGAAACTTTTTTCTGGAGAGAAACAATCACCCATAACAATCACCTAAGCGTAGACTTGCCGGCTCACATGGTATAAATATGGATGTGTGTGTAACTTTATATGGACAGCCAAGTTGTACCACTTTACACTCCCACTTCCATGAAAAATGAATTAGAGTTCCAATTTCACACAGCTGTTACAGAAAGGGTAAATTTATATTTAATGTTGGTTATCTCTCCAATATACTGGCATATTCTTTAATTTCTTGTAGCAAAGTTTTATTGTTTTTAGTATAAAAATCACGCACATGTGAATAAAAATTGCCATAGTGACGTCACTTATGTCAAGGGAATTAAAATGAAGGTGGGATCCCTTAAAGAAGTTTGCCTTATGCTCATCCCAATCATGGAACTTTTGGACTTTTGAACCAGAAGTGAAACCTCATCAAGAACTTCAGTTCTTCCTCATGATAGCAACCAGACCACCTGCACTCTTCACCTTGAACACAGCCAATCTGTTTTACTAGTCAGTATCCTACACTCGCATACAGGACCTAAACAAAGTTTGAACTCTGGGACTTTTGTGCTTGCTGTAGAAATATACATTGGAACTTGCTTACCTCACAGACTCATCACCTGGACCTGACCAATCCTTTTTTCCACCTTTGGTTGACAACATATTATATTAAATTTTAGTTAAATGGGGATAAAGTTTAGCTGTGGAGTTTGATACTGTTATAAACAGAACTATTTTATTTCAAATGTTTGTTGGTAACATATAGGAATACAGTTGATTCTTTTGTATGCTGACTTAATATCCTAAACTCTTGATAAATTTACTCTTTAATTGTAGCAAATTTGTGCAAGTGTTTAGGATATTCAATATAAACAATCATGTCACTTTTTATTCATTTTAATTATTTTTTTGTGTTATTTCTAGTAAATAATTGAACAGAAAATGTCCCTGATATTATAGGGGTAGTGTCTAAGTATTGTACCATTAGGCTTAATATTGGCTATAAGATCTTGTAGATGCCCTTTGAAAAATATAGGATATTCTTTTCTATTCATAGTTTACTGGTTTTTTGAAATCATAAATGGATGAGGGTTTTTGTCACATAATTTTTATGTATCAATTGAAAGGATTATACAGATTTATTCTTTATTCTATTAGTGGAGTGAAATATTTCAATTACATTTAAAATGTCAAAATTCCACTTGATTCCTGGATAAACCTCATTTTTCCATGTTTTATCACACTTTTGAGTATAGTTGAATTTCATTTGTTATTTTGTGGTGAAAAATTCTGAATCAGAGTTTATAAAAGATATGTTTTTCCTCTCCTTTTCTTGTAATACCTGAACCAGCTTTGAAAAGAGGGTGTTCATTGTAGAATTATTTATAATAGCCAAGATATGGAAACAATGTAAGTGTCCATCAGTGGGTTAATGGGCAAAAACATTGTGGTATATAAAAAGATATCTGCACTTCCATGTTCATGGCAGCATTATTTATAGTAGCCAAGACATGGAAGCAACCAAAGTGTCCAAAAATGAATGAATATATATATATATATACACACACACAATGGAATATTATTCAGTCATAAAAATATCGAATCTTGTAATATACAATAACATGGATGAGGGTATTATGCTAAATGAAATGAAACAACATAAAGACAAATACCATGTTGTCTCACTTATATGTAGTCTCTGAACAAACAAACAAAAAACCAAGCTCAAAGATACAGAGAACAGATTGGTGGCTGTCAGAGATGGGAGAGGCGGTAAGGCAAAATGAGTGAAAGGGCTGAAAAGATACAAGTTTCCTATTACAAAATAAGTAAGCCATGGGGATGTAACATACTACATGGTGACTACAGTTAATAGCAGTGTATTGTGTATTTGCAAGTTGCTAAGAGAATAGGTCTTAAAAGTTCTCATCACAAGAAAAAAATTGTAACTGTATGGCAATGGATGTTAACTAGACATATTATGGTGAAATATATACAAATATCAAATCACTATGTTGTACACCTGAAACTAATATAATGTTATATATCAACTAGAGGACCAGTGCACGGATTCGTGCACCAGTGGGGTCACTCCGCCTGGCCTATAGGGATAGGGCCGAAACTGGCTCTCCATCATCCTCTGAGGGGTCCCAGAATATGAATTCATGAACCAGGCCTCTAGTATGCATATAAGATCTTTGGTTAATCTCTTCCCACCCACCCCTCTTCCCACTTCCCTCTGAGATTCAAACATGTTCCATGTTTCCATGCTTGTGGTTTCGCTCCTGTGTTGAGCATCTGCCCCCTGGTGGTCAGTGTGCATCATAGCTACTGGTCGGATGGTCAAATGGTCAGATGGTCGCTTAGGCTTTTATATATATAGACTAGGAGCCTGGTGTACCAGTGGAGTCCCTCAGCCTGGCCTGCGAGATTGGGCTGAAACCGGCAGTCCAACATCCCCCAAGGGGTCCTGGAGTGCAAGAGGGGACTCTGCAAAGTTGCTGCCACTTGGCAGCTCCTGTATTGAGCATCTTCCCCCTAGTAGTCAGTGTGCATCATAGCTACTGGCCAGTCAGCCAGTTGCTTAGGATTTCATAGATAGATAGATAGATAGATAGATAGATAGATTATATGTCAATAAAAAACAAAACATCTCATTTGTTTGCTTCCTGCCAGAAAAACTATTGTCCATGGTATACCCACCTATGCATCACTTTTTTAAGTGTTTCTGGCTTTAACTGTTTCTCCCTTGACCCATTTTAATTTGATTTTTAATTTAAGCCATTTCAAGGGAACTATACATGAATCAAATGCCATCCCCATTCTCCTGTCTCCAGAGCTCCCTCTGCTGGCCAGTGTGGCTGTCAGAGGCAGCATTCCTGAACATGGTTGTGAGGTTGTTCCTGCTGCTGCCAGTGTTTGGACAAAACCTAAATTCTTTATTTTGGGTAAGATGTTACGCTTTCCTTGTACTCAAGAAAAATGTGCTGTTATTTTTTGGTTTTGTTCTATAAAGGTTGAGCTTGTATCTGTTCTTACCAGTTCTGTATACCTGAGAACGTGTGCTGTTTTTTAACCAAAAGGCGAAAGGAAAAAAAAAAGCTCATACATGTGAAAAAAAACAAAACAAAAAAGAACCTCAATGAGTTGCCACTTAACACTAGGATGATATTTTTTACAAGCAAAGCACTAAGTGTTGTTGAGGATGTAGACAAATTAGAAACCTCATACATTGCTGAAAGGAATGTAAATTGCCCAACCACTTTGGAAGATAGGTTAGTAGTTGCACAAAAAAGTTAAATATAGTGTTACCATATGACTTCCACTCTAAGCTACACAATCAAGAGAACTGAAAACATATACCTAGGCACAAACTTGTACACACAGGTCAAATCAGCATTATTCATAATAACCTAAAAGTAGAGTCAAGCCAAATGTTCATATGTGATGAGTAGATTAAAAACTATGATATATCCATATGACAATAATTTTTGAAAATAAAAAATTAAAGATGGATATATTCTATGAGGATGAACCTTGAAACTATTATGCTAAGTGAAAGAAACCAGTCACAAAAAACCCCCAAATATTGTACAGTTAGATTTATATGATATATATCTAGAAAAGGAAATTCATAAAGACAAAAAATAGAATTAGAGGTTACTAGGGGCTCAGAGAGGGGGAAACAAGGATAGTCCACCCTTACATACAAGGTTTCCTTTTGGAGTGATGAAATGTTATAAAATTAGTAATAATGTAGTAAAATTCTGAATATACTCAAAGCTACTGAATTGTACACATTTAAAGGTAAAGTATATATCATGTAAATTGTACCTCAAAGCTCTTAGGGAAAATACTATAGTCAAAGACATGATTCTAGGAAATAAAGTGGATTTGAAAAAATGAAGTTTTAACTAATTATCCTATATAATAAAAGGCTAATATGCAAATCGACCAAATGGCAGAAAGACCGGTTGCTATGACATGCACTGACCACCAGGTGGCAGACGCTCAATGCAGGAGCTGCCCCCTGGTGGTCAGTGCGCTCTCACAGGGGTAGTGCTGCTCAACCAGAAGCTGGGCTCATGGCTGGCAAGCAGAGTGGCGGTGGGAGCCTCTCCCGCCTCCTCAATAGTCAGACATCCCCCGAGGGCTCCTGGCCTACGAGAGGACGCAGGCCGGGCTGAGGGTGCAGGCCGAATTTCATGCACTGGGCCTCTAGTGTAAACATATTTTCAAAGAATAGAAAAAGACAAATTTCCTCATATTGATCAGGAGGAAATTTGAATGGATCTATATAAGTGATATATGTAAGGCAATAATCAAACTTTTTTTCTTGTTTTTTTAATGCCCTTTTCTGTTTTATTTAAAGCTGCTTATACAAGGATTTTGTTATTGCTAATGAGTGTTTTGCTCATATTGATTTTTCAGAGATGGTATTTTATTCAACGTATCAAAGCCTTATTTAGGTCTTCATGCTCCCAAGGTTGTTGTAATGCATGCTCAAAAGCCCAGGAGTGTTTTATGAATCTTTTCTTTTTCTCTTTGTCTGATATAATGTTAATTATGCTTATCAGTGATTGGCATGTATATGTGTATTCTGTACACAGGGTACAAATTCTGGCATTAGTTTGAATTTATTAAAGATAAAAAGGTTAGTCAGTTATATAACGTATTTATTTAATCATTCTGAAAAAAAAATTGGCAATACAAATATGTATGAAAAATCAGTTAAGTTTTTGTGATTAAAAGTGTTTCCTTTTAGCTGTTTTAAAGATGTAATACCCAGCTGGTGTTGCTCAATGGTTAAGCATCAACCTAAAAACCAGGAGGTCACTGTGTGATTCCTGGTCAGGGCACACGCCTGGGTTTCAGGCCAGTACCCAATAGGGGGCATTCAAGAGGCAGTTGACCAATAATTCACTCTCATCATTAATATTTCTCACCTTTCCTCTCTGAAATCAATAAAAGTATATTTTAAAATACATTGTGATATATTGATACAATTCTTGAATGAGGACATTTTCTTAAATTCAAAACAAAAAACACATTTCAGAACTTAATCTATGGTTAACATGTAATACAATAAAATGAGGTATCCTACAAGAAATTGAAAATTTCCATGTATATCAATGACTGCCAAATTTTAGTCTTCATTATGCAGTTCATGTCACTAAAATTAGTATTTACCTTTGCCTAATATCCATGTCCCTCAATATGTTTGTCCTATAGGAAACTCAAATAATTATATCCACAAGCAGTGATGATCTCTGCCTACCTGTTTCTCTATCCCTCCTATGCCAAATAGGATATCACTTGTTTATCTATTCCCTCATGTAGTATTATTTACATAATGGTACAACGGCTCTTAGTCTTTTCTAGGTAGTCATTACATTGAAAATAAAAATACTTATGGATATTTCTCAAGAAATAAAAATGTCTACACTCAGGTACACAGACATACACAAATGTGTACGCACACATGCATAAGCCTAAACCCAGAGGTACCACAGTGTCTCTATATTGCCTTGTATAGAATTACTTTAGGAGTCCTGATGTATTCATCTGTACCTCTTTCTTTCTTATTGGTCATATCCTATCTAATAAAAGAGAAACATGGTAATTGGTGTATGACTGCTACCCTTCCCATTGGCTAATCAGCGAGATATGCAAATTAACTGCCAGCCAAGATGGCGGCCGGCAGCCAGGCAGCTTGAAACTAACATAAGGCTTGCTTGCTTCAGTGACAGAGGACTCCAATGTTCCCCGCCTACAGCTGCCGGCCTCTAAGCTTGCAGTTTGAAACATTGTTACAAATATAGAAGCTAAACAAAACCCTAGAAACCTGCTTTAGTCTGCCGGGCTTCAGCCAGCAGGATCGCAACATTGTAAGCAAAGGCCAGAAACCTACTTTCAGCAGTGGAGGCCTAAGAGCTGGAGCCA
>NW_006296222.1:828080-836131 GCF_000327345.1 Myotis davidii
CGGCCCTGCTCTGAGCCCGACGGGGGGCTGCACCTAGGGATTGGGCCTGCCCTCTGCCACCCGGGAGCAGGCCTAAGCCAGCAGGTCGTTATCTCTCAAGGGGTCCCAGACTGCGAGAAGGCACCGGCCGGGCTGAGGGACCCCCCTCCACCCAGAGTGCACAAATTTTTGTGCACCGGGCCTCTAGTTTATGTTTATAAAACAAATCATATAGATTCTGCTCCCCAACATCTCTCAAACCTGCCATTTCACTGCTTTTTTACACCTTGCCTACATTATCTCTTAACTTGTTATCATCTTGACTTATAATAATGTCCTAGTTGATTTTTCCTGCCTTTCTATCTCATTCATTTCTAATAATTTTTATTTTTAATGTATATATCAGACAATATCATTGCACTTAAGACTTCCAAAGGTTATTTTTATTCTATCTACCAGACAAAGGTCAAAAACCAATCAAGATACCTTCTCAATCCAGATATGCCTTATCATCTCCCAAAATTCCCTTACACAAAATTCATGTTAAACTCCTTAACACATGAGTTTTTCATTGTTTGGGCTTTAACATTTTTTTTTTAACTTCAGGATTAATGTAACGTTTAAATAAAAAGTCCATTATTGTTTAAATGATCACAATGGCATTAAAGTAGAAACATTAGTTAACCTGTTGAAATTTACAATTGTGATTAAATTTTAAAGGAAATAATATGCTACTCACTGTTTTGGGGGGGCACATCCTTATTAAATCTCTACTTTGGCTTTGTACTCTTCTTGGCACTAGGCTCATCTACAGGCAAGGCAGACAAAAATACCTGCCTTCATGGAGCTTCAATTCTAGTACAAGAGACTATAATCAAAAGAAGTAGGTAATCTCTGTATAGTAAGCTAGAGTATGCACTGTGTTACCGAGAACAAAAATACATTCACTATTCAACCACTTCCCAGCCCTTCTGTGTTAACTATGGTTAAAGCCATATTATCTAATTCTTACATTAGCTTTCTAATTGGTTTTCCATTCTCTGAGTTCTGCAACTGCAGTATACTCTACACAACATTTAGTATAATCTGTAAAATATAAATTATAATATTATCAATTCTCTGCTCAACACTATATATATAATCACACTAGTAAGGCATTTGTCATCAATGAAAGATTTATTTAGCTTGCCACATTACGAGTAAGTGTACATCAGAAGATGCCTGGGAAATCTCTGCAAGCAAGGGTTTACAGGGAGGACCTTATAAAATTCTAAGGAGGAATAAGGGAAGCAAGGTCTTTTTTATATTGGATATTGTTAAACAGCAGGGAAGTTCAACAATTGGGTTTCTTAGTAATTTTTGTTCAGAAACCAAAAAGAATTATTTGGGGCTAATAAGAAAGCAATCACATTTAAGAATGTAATTTAAGCTTTAAATTGAGCATAGACTCAGTATTCCCTCTCTACCTTGCATATTGTGGGGATTGTCATTTTTTTCGCTCAAACTTCTTAATAATGCAGATAGTTATTTTCATTCAGTTAATTTAAATAAGGAAACTCAATGCCATAAAACATAAGCAATTTGTTCAAGGTTAACCTACTAATGAAAGCCATAACAGATATTTAACTTAGAATCAGCCCTATACCTTTTGTGAATGGCCTGTTTCAATTTGTAAGATTAGGTATATTGTAAGTTTTTTACCTAATTTAAAAAATGTGTTTTTCTGAAAAACACATCTTTATGAAGCTAGCTATTCACTGATTCAGTCAGAAGGCATTTACTGAGTGACTACCCAATTGGTTAGATGATGGAAATATCAAGTAAAATCAAACATTGTCTCTGGTCTTAAAAAGCACACTTTTAAAGGGAGAGACCTCATAACTCAACAATATGCATAGCGGTATCCATAAAATTCTACTCTGGAATCCGAAAAATGATAATTAAGTTAAAATCCAAAGCAGTAGAAACATTCAAAGGGTAAATTAATCTGTTAAATATTTGTAAATCACCCAGATAAAGAAATGGAAAATAAAGTCATTGCATTCAAAAGGAATAGCATGTGTGAAGACATATATGGAAGCATTTGATGGAAAATCTAAGTTGGGCAGCCATAAGTAGTATAAGAGGGCTGGCTATAAATGCATAACTATGAACTAAAGCAGACCATGAGGCTTGAGATCTGGACATGGGCCAGATGACAAAAAGCTTGGGTCCTAAGCCAGAGGCTATAAAGATATGCTTATATAAGTAATTGATCTTTGAAAAGTGAGAATATGTAATACTTAGAACTACAGGGTTGTAAAGACTGACTCTAAAACAAATCTTAACTGTCAAGAGAAGACTCGTCAATAATTTCAAACTGTTTTTCAATGTCTGCCTATTATTGCTAAACACTTTTATGGAGTAGTATCTGTACTGGGAAAAGAAGAGTTATCTGAGTAAAATATATTTGACATACTGGATTGCCCTGAATGTACATGAAATTCTAAATAATAATCAGATCTATATTTAGAATTACAATTATCATTTCACACAATCAACATCTCTATGTAGGTATTCAGAGAAAATAATTTTAAAACAAAAGGAATTATTACATTTTTATTCATCTGCTTTCTAATATTATCTTGTTCTGAGCAGCCATGTTACAAGTTATATGCATTTATGGTGTTATTATAAGAACACAGAATGTCACATGTGATTTTTTAATTAGAAAAATCGTATCACACTTATATTAGAGCATTCATTAGAGTACCTTTAAACTAAATAACTTTTCAATGAGGGACTGGTGACACAAAGTGTTAAAGGGAGGGCTTAAGACCACAAACAATTTAGTGAAAAATTCAGGTTTAGGATACAGATCTTCTCAGATTTATGGTCATGGTTTTATTTCCCCCCATACTTTAGTTTGATTTCTGTATATCTTACCCTAGATATTGTTTTTGAGAAAATTAGTAAGATTTCAACAGAGTCATCTATCAAAGATGGGTACAGTGAGGAGAATTTCTATGCTACTGAGAGCAGCAAATCTCACAGTGTGCTCAAATGCCTAAAATCATATTATATTCAGTTTCAAAATATTCTTGTTAGGAAAGAACTTGAAAGATATTAAGAAATGATAAAGTATATATTTTTTCTTCATTGTATTATAAGACTATGTTAGCAGTTCACTCGGAAAGAACTTTGTACACACTGGGATGTTATTTGATTAATTTTGGTTGTGCAATCTCAAAAGATTCACTGTTTGTTTAGTTTGTCCAAAATGTTGGCTTATAATCTAAACAAATGGGATACGTAAAAGTTGCCTGGAGACATCACAAATTGCTTTGCTTTTCTCAAGATAGTTGGTATTTTATTTATAGTTGTAGTAAACTCCAGAAATGTATAGAAAGGTTGACATAAAAACTAAGTCCCTATTGCCTTCTTTAAATGTTTTTGAAAAATACTTTGGATAATTCTTACTTAACTAAAATAATTACAAAATTACTTTTTTACCATCAAAAACAATGTAAATGTAATACTAAATGAGCATAGTATAGGAATAATTTAAAGTATCTTTTTGCCTTTATAAAGAACATCATTTGATAATTACACTTATTCAGACTTACTGATTATTAACAAATATTTTTCATTTAAAAATATTAATCCTTTGTATGTGTACCTAAAATTATTTTTAAATCATGTTTGTTAAAATTTTAAAGTGCATAACAAATATATAAAATGAAAAGATTTGGGAAAAGGTGTTAACCTAAGTAATTTTGTGTTGCTGTTTTTTAAATATATTTTATTGATTTCAGAAAGAGGGAAAGGGAGAGATAGGAATATCAATGTTGAGAGAGAATCACTGATTGGCTGCCTCCTGCACACCCCTCACTGGGGATTGAACCTGCAATCCAGGCATGTGCTCTGACCGGGAGTCAAACCATGACCCCCTGGTTCATGGGTTGATTCTCAACCACTGAGCAACACCGACCGGGTGTAACCTAAGTAATTTTGGATACAATTGAAATATGTTAAACTAAAGGCAAAAGGAATTGTACAAAGGCACATTACTTTCCTTGACATAGTGGTTTTCCACAGGGTTTCAGGTTAATAACTCCGATACTACTGTACATGGATACTGAACTTGAACAATCATGTAGGTGGCTGGTGGATAGTGAGAGCCAGATTTCTCATTGTTGGACTGAGAGATTACAGAAAAATAAAAAATGAAAAATAAAGGAGGCTCCAATAATCTATGTGGTAATGAATTAGAGTTGGAGATATCAATAGAGCTCATGTTTAGCTTAATAGAGATACAATAATTACACATAAGAGTACTTATATACACTTATATACATTTATATACACAGATAGTAAGCACTTATTTGGTTGCTCTGTTATCTGACAGGGTGTAGAAGCAATGACACTGCTATAACAGTAAGCATACAAAGCACTGAGAATTGGTTTCCATACTATTGTCCAATAAAAGAAGGCAAGGATCCCTGGGAAATGGCTGTTTTTAGGATTGAGGAGGAAATACACATGAAAAGGCTGGAGCATCCTATAGTGCCAGAAAGAAGAGACAAGCTAAAAACAAAACGAAACAGAACCCACAACTGAGTCTATACTGAGACAGATAATGATTAGATGAATAAGTGAATGGGGAGAAAAGACCAGTGTCTCATGCAGAATTCCATATGATTTATGTAGATATGCTGCTCTCAAGAAGGAGACACAGAATTCCCACTCCTAAGTGCGGGCTTTGCATAGTGACTTTTGCATAGTTACTTTCCTCTAGTTTTCATAGGAGGAAAATAAAAAGTTACATTGATCAAAGTCAACATCTGACAACGACAATCATGCTGAGAATATGTATTCTTAATATGAGGAACACAGCAGTTTATCTCAATGTAATCATAACTTCAATGTAATCATGAAAAATGTATCAAAAAAGTCCCAACTGATGGATGTTCTGCAAGATATCTGATCAGCACACCTCAGATGGCCTTGGTTACTAGAAACAATAAAGTCTGAGAAAATTTCACAGGTAAGAGGTGCCCAAGAAAATGTGACTACATTAAAAGGATACTAGGGAAAATTTAAGAAAACTTTTTAAATTATGAATTTTAATTAGTGATGTAGCAATATTGGTTCACTTATTATGACAGATATACCATACTAATGTAAGATTTAATAATGGGGGATAGTGAGTATAAAATATATAGAAACTCTTAGTACAATTTTTACATATTTTTTCTCTAAATCTAAAATAACTAAAATAAAACCTTTGTTTTAAATATGTGATAGTCTAGCAACCTAAAACTCAAGCATGTGTATTTCATTTACATAATGATTATATTAATGATAGCAAATACTTAATAAGACATTTTTGTCAGCCACAATTCTAAATGATTTAAATGTTTTGCTTCACTTTGTTTAATTCTGTAAAATTGTTTAAGTAGAGTTGTATGCCAGAGAATTATGATAATGTTTTATTTGATACAGTGTTGAGTTTTTCCCAAGACTTATGTCTCTACTTCACTCTTCTCCCATCCCAGCAAAACTGAGCAACACCTTTGAATTCCCAAGGTTTCAATCATCATTTATATCTGATGACATCATTTCAGCAACTAACGCTATCCTGAATTCTGGGTTGGGATTTACAATTGCCCACAAAATAATTTTTAGTTGCATATACCCCCAAATCTCAAGTTTTCCTTATAGAAAAGTAAAACCAAACTAATTTTCTTTTTCCCCATTCCCTTCCCAAAACCTCCTTTTCTTTATTCTCCCACTGTATATGAACACTGCCTTCCAAATTACCAAAGTCACAAACTTTTGCATCAAGTTTTCTTCCTTTTTCTTCCTCCACATAGCTCACACTCATTCATTACTGTTAAGAGTTTAGGTAAGTTGCCCAGCCAGCATGGCTCATTGGTTGAGCATTAACCTATGAACCAGGAGATCATGGTTCAGTTCCAGGTCAGGGCACATGCCTGGGTTGCAGGCTAGATCCCCTGTAGAGGGCATGCAGGAGGCAGCTAATCAATGATTCTCTCTTATCATTTACTAGAGGCCCAGTGCACAAAATTCGTGCACTGGGGGAGGGTGTCCCTCAGCCCAACCTGCACCCTCTCTAATCTGGGACCCCTCGGGGGATGTCTGACTGCCAGTTTAGGCCCACAGGGATCGGGCTTAAACTGGCAGTTGGACATCCCTCTCACAATGCAGAACTGGCTCCCAACCGCTTGCCTGCCTGCCTGCCTACCTGATTGCCCCTAACCTGCCTTCCTGTGCCCCTACCCCCTCTCCTGCCACCCTGATCGATGCCTAAGTGATCTGCTGCCAGCCAGATTGCCCCCAACTGCCCTCCCTTACCAGCCTGGTCACCCCCAACTGCCCTCCCCTACAGGCCTAGTGCCCCCAAACTGCCCTCTCCCCTGCAGGCCCGGTCACCCCCAACTGCCCTCCCCTGCTGGCCTGGTTGCCCCTAACTGCGTACCCCTGCAGGCCTGGTTCCCCCAATTGCCCTCCCCTGCTGGCCTGGTCGCCCCTAACTGCCCACCCCTGCAGGTCTGATCACCTACAACTGCCATCCCCTGCTGGCCATCTTGTTTGAGGCTGTGGCGATCAATTTGCATACTACCTCTTTATTATATAGGATATTTCTAGCTCTCTCTCCCTCTCCCCTTCTCTCTGAAAGCTTCCTCTCTGGAGCTACTCCATGGTATTGTGCCTCCATGTTGTTTGGCTAAGCAGCCTGCAGAACTATAAAACGATCCCAGTCCCTCCTGCAAACACAGCCCTAAATAGATTGAGTCACAGAAAATGTAAATTCCTGCTATGACTTTCCCAAAGGTTCTTGTTTAAGTGTAAATTCACCCTATAACTTCCCATTATGCACTCCTTAGATACGACTCTGTGAGGCTCACCAAATTCTCACTTTTTTTGTTTGAATTGACCAATCTGGCCTTAGCTTGGGAACCCAGAAGCACTCCCACCAAGGACCCTAATAAAAGCATGTCTCTCTCCCTGCCTGCACTCTGCATTTCCCTCCTCATGTGACCCCTGGATGTATGTCAGGTACTTCCTCCAGGACCTGGGAGTAATAAACGTCTCTATTTCACTGCCCCTTGCAGTCTGTTGATAAACTGGGTTTTATCACCTGGTACTCTGTGCTCCACTGAATAAGTGTTAATTTGATAAATTGATAACAGTCACCCAGAACCATTTTTTCCATTTTTTTTCCTACTCTTGCCAGGTTTTGGTAGCCCTTTCTGAGCTTCAGTCTATGCATTTGCATCTTGCTATTTATCTTCCTCTGATCCAACATTTAGTTTTCTTAAATACAAATGAGAACCTTAACAGATATCTGTATAGTTCCCTAATGCCTCAAATCCAGGCTATTTAGTATGGCCTATCAGCTGCATTAAACTTGTTTTCAGAGAATCCTTGGAGGGATTTGGTTATGGGTCACATTGTGTCCCCGAAAAAGGTATGTTCAAATCCTAATCCTAGTACCTATAAAGGTAATGTTATCAGGGACTTTGCACATGTAATCAAATTGAGATGAAGTCATGGAGGATTAGGGTGGGCCTTAAATCCAATGACTGGTGTCCTTAAAAGGATTAAAAGATTGGAAGATAGAAAAGGAGAAGACACAGATGTGGTTACAGAAGCAGAGATTGGCTATATGCCAAGGATTGCTGGCTACCTCCAGAAGCTGGAAGAGGTAAGAAAGGAGTCTTTCCCAGAGGTTTTGGAGGGGACATGGTCCTTCCTTGATTTCAGACTTCAAGCCTCAAGAAATGTGGGAGCAAATTTCTACTGTTTTAAGCTACTCAGTCTGTTGAACTTTGTTAAGGCAGCCCTAGGAAGCTAATACAGACTTCTGCCCATTCCCAAGGCATACTATGTGCTTTACATGTCTTAGATTCTGGTTCCTCATAGAAATGCCACACTTCATATTCTCCACATCATACCTTAGTTATTTGCCTTGAACAATTTTCAATTATTTTTTTAGGTGGAATTATTGCATGTATCTGTGTTTCTTTGGAAACATTTACAATCATTTACTAAACAATGTAATATAT
>NW_006296222.1:836183-839919 GCF_000327345.1 Myotis davidii
TATATATTCCACTGATATTTCCATTGTCACCTTCTCAAGGAAATATTTCATGTCTAATGCTTACACTATATATTATGTAAAAAATAACTATCCAATAAATTTTAATTAGTGACTAAATGAATGGCATTTCCATATTCTCTATGTTTTCATATGCTTCATATGAAATGACCATCTATACAGGCACTTAATATTTTGAAATAAATACTCATGTATAATTTATAAAACATCAATGTAACACATTTTAAAAGATTACATACTACTTGTTTGAAATAGTAGAATCTATAATTTAATATTTGTTAAGTACTATTTAATATTTAATATTGAATTTATTAGGGCATTTGCTATATCCATCCCATTAAAATTCATGGATTTTGTATAGTAAAGGTCTGACTCTTTTTCTCAGTTTAAACATGAAATGACATATGTTTGCATGAATAATATTGAACTTCTTATTGGAATTGTCAAGAGAAGTAAAAAACTTCCAGTCTAATAAGATACATTAACATATAACTGTAAACAGATGTGAAAAGAAGCCACAGAAAGATAATTGCACTGTCTTACCAATTTAACAATCTTTCCTGCATAATTAAAGAGGGAAATAAACAATCCCTTGAGGGCATTACCCAAAGCATTAATAGTGCAAATGCCTAATTTAAATTATTTAGAATATGTTTTATTCCACAGCTCATTAAACAATCATCACAAGCTTAGACAGAATCAAAATAGTTTTAGGGAAATCACACACAAAAAAAAATACTGTTTACTATTAATTAAGGAGGAAAGTGAGAGGAGTAAATTATATGAAATTTTTAAATTATCTTCTGTTCCTAATCTAAATAATAATGAAAAAGAGAATGGAACTAATAGAACCGAGACACAATTTGTCAAACGTTTCATCAACAAGAACAGAAAGACAGTGATACAAGGACATTCTTGAGATAATCAGCCAAATGTCAGATATAGGAGGAGCATGGCTAGTCTCACCGCTGCAATGAACAATTGATTGTTCAGGACTCTGCAGGGAATAGCTCAGCACAAGAGGAATACAAATTAGATCTCTCCATAGTTCAGACATCTACAAGTCCCTTTCTCACATAAAAGAAGAAGCTGTAAATTTTAAAATGTCTTTCAATCTGTTATTTCATTCTATACCCATCAGTAAAGCAAAACAGGAAACAACACCAACCCCAGCACCTGGAGTAGGTAAATAAAATAATAGCAGTGGGTGGTGGTTAGAGAACCAATTAGAATGATGAGCAAGACACTGATAAACAGTGAATACCAGGGATATGAATCACCAGAATCTTAGGAAAGTAAGCAGTAATTGGAAGAAAATGCAGAACTCTAATGTGAGTTTGATGTTTAGCGATCTAGTTGTTTTTCCTCTAGCCTAAAAGTTAGATGTGTGAGGAAAAGACCAATAAATATTTATTGGCCCTCTCTTGTATGGCTGTTCCTTTCTCTTATGTAAACTATAGAAAAAGTGTTAGGGGATGTATGCCAGAAGGTGATTTTCTTGGTATATCAAAGACAGGAGGGTCCCTGGCTAAATACCCTGCCTACACCTATTTGGTCTGTTGGGAAACTTCAGGTGATCCAGTTTGTGAATATCACTGACGGCATCTTGTACACACTCGTGAAAAGTTATTTATCTCAACTATGTTTATAATATTAGAGAAATTGAGAAAAGTTTTTTATAATCTACAATAGTTTTGATTCCTATACACACATTCCCTTTATGTGAGAATAGGGTGGTAGCAGAAAAAACATTTGAATTAGACCAGGATTTGAACACAAATTCCATTATTAACTGGCTATGGTCCTAGTCCAGTGGTTGGCAAACTGCGGATCATGAGACACATGTGGCTCTTTGGCACCTTGAGTGTGGCTCTTCCACAAAATACCATGTGCGGGCACGCATGTACAGTGCAATTGAAACTTCGTGGCCCATGCACAGAAGTCAGGCCAGCAGGGTAGGGCAGTTGGGGGCGACCAGGCCTGCAGGAGAGGGAAGTTGGGGGGGATCAGGCCTACAAGGAAGGGCAGTTAGGGCAGTTAGGCCTGTGGGACTAGGCCTGAACTGGCAGTCGGACATCACTCTCACAATCTGAAACTGCTGGCTCCCAACCTCTTGCCTGTCTGCCTGCCTGATTGCCCCTAACTGCCTCTGCCTGCCTGATCACCCCTTAGCCACTCCCCGGCCAGGCTGATCACCCCTTAACTACTTCCCTGCCAGCCTGATTGATGCCTAACTGCTCCCCTGCCGGCCTGATCACCGCCAACAGCCCTCCCTTGCCATCCCGGTCACCTCTAACTACCTTCCCCTGCCGGCCAGTTGCCCCTAACTGCCCTTCCCTTCAGGCCTGGTTGCCCCCAACTGCCCTCCCCTGCAAGCCTGGTTGCCCGCAACTGCCCTCTCCTGCCGGCCATCTTGTGGCTGTGAGTGTCGCCATCTTTAAGAGTGTGGCAGTCAATTAGCATATCCCTCTTTATTAGATAGGATTAAAATTCACTTCAAAATATTATTGAATATATATGAATGTATTGCTTAATTTCTAAGTATTGAATATATTTTCTAGGTGTTTTTCTTTGTGTTGTTGTTGTTGTTCCAGGTTCTAACTTACTTCTACTGCAAAGACATGCTATGTATGCTTCATATCCTTTAAATTTGGTTGAGAAAATGAACTTGGGAAAATAAAATTCCATGGAAACAATCAGCTTATATCTGACTTCTCAAGAGAAGAAAACAGAGTATAAGACTTTCAAAATGCTAAAAGGAAATAAGCTACCATCCCAGAATTCTTGTTCCAGTGAAAATATCTTTCAGAAAAAAACAAACAAAATTCATCAAAAATAGACCCACACTAAAGTAAATTCTAGAGACTACCTCAGATAGAAGAAAACAGTGGGTGTAGAGTGCCTAATGCATTTGTAAGTTGCATGTTTTAAGTATTTCTGGTTGTACTTATTCTGGCATTGCAAGAATGGGATTTAGGGTCTCCTTGCCTTTTGGATATCCCTTTATTCTATTTCTGGCCAAGAAATGTGAGCAGAAAGTATGTGTATCACTTCTCTGAACAGAGCATATATTTGAAAGGTAATAAGACCTTATTGGCTTTTTTAATGCTTTATACAAAAGCTATTGGAAATAACTGAGATGGTATCCTTAATTAGCTTGTGTCTAAGTGATTTTTTTGTGTGTAGAGCTTTTCATAATGTTGGGTTTTTTTAATAGCTTTGACAATCATGATTTTCTCTCCAAAAATTGCTGAATTTTTAAAAAGTGAATCAAATGTTTCAAATAAGGCATCTAATCAGTGGTTTCTGTTTTAAGGTTAACTTTAACAGCTATAATCACTGATTTCGTGGTTGTTTTCTTTTAAATGCAAAACGGTTCAGTGATACATCCTTAATAGTCTATTCTCAGCAATTTTTAGAGGTCTCTCATTTTGCTGATTCTTAGTTCACTTAATAATTTTGTAAATAAATTTCAGACTTAATGGTTGTATAGGAGATGCATCAATCTTGAGCTGTAATTTTGGAAAATGATCAGACCAGGATAATAAAAAGAGACTTTGTCCCTTTTGTTTACATGCCTGGCACCTTTGTCTGTTCCACAGGTAAAGGTAGCTTGTTATGCAGAATAATTATGATTGTTTTGGACATAAGAAACAAACTAACTTATATTCTACATTTTCTTTTGCTTATATTAATTAGGCTTTGTTCCAAGAATCAA
>NW_006296222.1:840697-848468 GCF_000327345.1 Myotis davidii
GTGTGATTCATTGTCTTTTTTCCTTAAACCCACTTTGCTGGTTTTGCAGCAACTATTAGGATGACTCCATGGATTTGATAGCTCAAGATATGGAAACGGTATAGTTAAGTCTTTCACTTAACGTTGTCAATAAGTCCTTGGAACTGTAGAGAAACAATATATAACAGAACCAATTTTACCATAGTCTAATTGATATACACAGTCAAGTTCCTCTGGCATCTCATCAATGCTGTAACAAAACATCATTGAACGATATGACATTGTTTGAGGACCTGCTGTATGTCATTCGGAGGACAGATAAACCTATCATGCTTGGAATAATATAGACCACTCCCAAGAGCCTACACTGTTAACGGGGCTATGTGACTTTTCCAGATATTTATAAAATCTTTCTCCATCCAGTCTTTCAATGATTAGTTTTCTTCTAACTGGAAAGTTTATGAACTAAAGTTGATAGCTCCTGGGATAATGGACCTCACTAATGGAGAGTGGCTTAAGCTCAGGCTCAAATTCCTCACCTAAGCCTTTAATCACAATTCTATGCTTTTTTCCATCTCCATGAATTCTGCAAAAAATACTGGGATAAGGAGCTTACTTTGAATTTACTTTACAAATTTGTAAATCAGTGCATGATCATACATTGTTTAATAATATCTCATTAGCATATTTCCCATGTAGGTTGTGTTACAATAATATCAGAGAGGGAACAAATGTAAAAATAATATTCTTTCTCTAATTTATAATGTAGCAGAATATGCAAGGAATATGACTTGCAACAGCTCATTTTACTTGCTATATTTCTTTTACATATTCTTTATCACGTTAGCTTTCTTTTGGGCTTTCTATCCTACACCAATAATAAATGACAGGGGAAGGTAGTAATGGAAATCTGGCAATGACTGTGAATGCACATATCAACCTCAGCAAAAAGTAATGTGAAGTGACTGACTTAGGACTGTAATGAGGATGGTGTAATTTAATATTACCTCCTAGCCTTGTTAAAAGAGATAGATTTTGTACCATACTTAGCTTATTATAATTTTTGTCATAAAAATGATTCACTGAATCATAGCACCTAGAAACATAGCTTGATTTTTGAATTATACTTCTCCTGCATGCTGTCCTACTCTCAAGTTTAAAATAAAATACCAGGTTGATGTGCAAATAAGTCTTTGTCATTCAGATAATCGAGAATAAATTTCCTAGGCATACAATTTCAACTTAAATACTCTCTTTAAAAATTTTTCATGCTTTTAAAAAATTGAACTTGATTGAAAATGCCTGAAGTACAGTTTTTTACCTAATTGTTCAAATCTATTCCAATATACATACTGCTAGATAACTATAATTTAATTTAATTTCTTGGAAATTGTATATATAGTGATCTGTTGTGATATATATCTGTATATGTGCATATATATGGCCACTTTTATGTTTGACAGAGGCTGCCTTATGATTTTTGATATTTGGAAATATGACACTTTTTATTCATTTACTCATTCAAGTTATCATAGTGAAGAATTTCTTAGTACATGGCTTTGAAAAATGTGCTAGCATGGATATAGAGATGATTTTGACATAAAGCCAGCTCTGAAAGAATTTATAGTTCAGGAAAGAACTTATAGCTGAATAGAAGAGTTTAAATAAGCTTTAAGTGTATAATTGATAAAATACCTTTCCAAGTTGTACAGCCAACTTGCTATAAAATATCTCACCATAGCTTTTCTAATTTTAATATTTGAAGGCATTCCTCTAGTATATTTTAAAGTTATTATAAATTTAAATCAAATATGTCATAAATAGAAACTTAAAATATAAAATTTATAAATTCATAAGGTCATGATTTTTCTCTTTCTATGTCATAAGGAAATCAGTTTGCTTTCTAGTCATTTTTACATAGTCTCGGACCCAGACACAATTTTCTCTTTAGCTTTCAAACAAATGAACTGCAGTTTTTTTATAGTAACGGTTTTCATCCTAACTCTGAAAATGACAATGGTTTACCAATTATAAGGAACTATGAATAGTGATATTTTTTAATATTCCACACATTCCTCAGACCTATTATTGCCATATCCCTTAGAGTAAGGCTGTTGTAACTTTACACTCTCTTATCATTTTAGTACCAAAGTCTTCCCTCTTCCAGCTGTTTTAGACTGTGGGCTTTTGATGCCTCACATTCCAGTCCTTCCCTGAGATTTCATTTTTTATAAGAGAAGAATGCCTCATCAAGTAATTTAAGGGCTTTGTCAGACACAACTGCTTCAAATGATAGGAGATGAGCTCTATGAAGGTTTGGAAGCTCAGATCCCATCAGATCAGTAGAGCTGTTCAGAGTCTAATGATAAGAGTAATGCCAGGATCCCCTCCAATGCAAGAGACCAATTGCTACACAGCTTCCAACCCAAGATTAAAAAGGAAACACAATGTCAGACAGTCCTTTTCAGCTCTTGAAGGCAAAGTATTCTGAAGCTGTGAATATACCGTATCCCATTTACCAACTGACATAGAAAGTCTACATTTGAATGGGGGTCAGAGGAGGGAAAGGCAGAGGAGGGAAAGGCTAAAGCAGGCATAGATAGGCTACAGTGACAGCAGCCTAGCCATTTGGTCCTAATGATCTGGCATACCTTATATCACTACAGCCATCTCTAGTGGGAAAAGAAGCTATGTGGACTTTACAGAAAGGCACAATAGAAGACTTGCCTAGGTTCTGGACCAAGGTCATGCCATCTGAAAACACACACACACACACACACACACACACACACACACGCACACACACCAGCTTTTTTTCACTCTAATATTCCCTGGTAGCCCCATAGTACATCAAGTGACAGTAGAACAAGGACTGTCCATTATGAGCTATATTTAACAGGTCTCTCAACTCAGAATATACAGTGAGTCTAACAAAAACCCATCCCAAAATTAAAGTGAAACATCCACAATGCACAAATTGCACTAAAATGCACAGGTATATTGCATGAGTTGGTTGCCTCCATCCTGTGTGACCCACTATACTTGTGCCAGAGCCTCTTCTGTAGCTCAAACTCTTAGCCACATTGGAGTATGTCCTTTAAAAAGTTTATAGAGGAGTAAAATTATTGAGCTGGTTTACAGATGGGTCAGTCCTGAAAGGAATAACTTCCCAATGATTAAAGCTTTGGGTCTTTCACCTAATCATCCACTTTTCACAGAAAAGGACAAGATAAGAATAAACATCTCCCTTTGGGAAATGGCAAATAATGTGGATGGTTGGATGGTCATGGGAGAGAAAGATTGGAAGATCATAGGCAATGAGATCTATGAAAAAGGCATGCAGTTTGATTTAAGATAGTAACTTGAAATCTGAAGATCTCTTGTCTTTCTGAGAGCATCCACTACATATGATACACTAGAGAGATAAGTAGCAGCCAGTCTAAGGAGTTTAGATTGGTTAGGGCAGGGTTAAGACACTGAAATCAGCCAGCGTTTGATATCAGCCCCCAAAATCTTGCCACACAAAAGCTCACAGAAGGAGTAGAAATTATGAAAGGGATGACAACTATACATAATCCCAATGGTCTATGTTCACACTCACCAAGGCTACTCTACCTACAGCCATAGTTAAATGCCCAACCTACCAGCAAGAATTCAACACTGAATAATCACTAGAACATCATCTCTCAAGGCGACCCACCATCTTCTTTGTATCAAGTAGGTTTTAACCCTGGAATAGCCAGCATTTCATCTTAGCTGGAATCAATATATATTCTAGCCATGTTTGCTTTTCCTGCATATACTGTCCTTAACAGTACTATCATGGCATTTATAGAATACTAGAGGCCCAATGCACGAAATTCGTGTAAGGGTAGGTCCTCACAGCCCTGGCTGCCTCAGCCCTCGCAACCCCCGCTGCCTTGGCTGCCTCACAGCCCCAGTTGCCTTGGCCATTACGTCCCCAGCTGCCTTGCGGCCCTACCCACTGGTCATTCCAGAAGGTCGTTATGGGAGGTCATTTCACTGTCCAGTCTAATTAGCATATTAGCTCTTTATTATATAGGATGCCAGCCTGATATAAAATGAATATATATATCTAAGAAAACAATTGGGAGATGATATCTATCTATATACTAGAGGAATATGCAAATTAGTCAGGATGCCGTAACTTCACTACCGAACAGCAGGAACCTGAGGCTGGCTTCTGGCCGGCGCAAGGGACCTAAGGCAGCACCCTCTGCCCCAAAGCTGGGCCGGGGATCTCAGGGTACGCACCCCCTGCCCAGAGGGACTTAATGAGGATGGGGCAGCCGGGTCTAGGTCTCACCCAATGGGGGTGTGGCCGACCGGTTCTGGGTCTTCTATGTTTTCGAAGCGCGTGAGAGTGGTGGGCAGGGACTTGACTCTAGGTCCTGCAGTGAGCCCCAGACTCTGACAGGAGGGAGATTTTCATACACATTTTACTAATTTTCTTTCATCTCTGACACCTCTATTATAGAGAAAGGGCAAATAGCAATATTAAAATATTTCCTCTAATTAATTCCCTTTTAATGTGCATGAATTTCATGCACCGGGCCACTAGTATTATTATAATTATGGGGTTTCATTATTTAAGTTATAATATATATCCTAAATCAATAATTACCATAAGTGTTTTGTGTCCAATAATTGGGATATACAGAACCTGAAGGCAAAAGTAGTCTCAGTTACCATCACTTCAGTACGCAATATGGGTAACTCAAGCTTTCTATCTCCACACACTCATGTGCTTTATGTCTAAAGAGCATGGATCCTCAGGGGAGGATCACTTGCTTACACCTGGAAACATATAAAATATCCTATTAAACTTTAAGCTATAACTGACACCTATTCACTTCAGGACTCTTGTGCCAGCAGGCAAGCAGACAAGGAAATGAGTCACCAAACTGGAAGGGTAATTGACCCTGATAATTATGAGTTGGGAGAGCTGAAATTACTCAATGGCAACAGGAAACAATGCACTTTGCAGCCAGGTGATCTCTTAGGTAGTCTTTTGGCACCTCCTCTCCCAATTGTGATTACAAAGGGATTAGTGCTGCAGTCACCATCTGAAAAGTGATGATGACCAGTAGTGCAGGTGCCTTCAAATGAAAGTCTGGATCACCATGCCAGCTACATAGGGATAAGGAGTCTAGATTGGTTAGGGCAGGGTTAAGACACTGAATATCAATTGTGGTCTTGAAGCCAACACCAATGTCATGTATCATGGTGTTATCACACTAACCTACTTTTGTGAATTTCTTTAAGGAAAGAAACATGAGAATCTTGAAAGAGCTTTTCTTATATTGTGTGAATTCACTTTTGGAAGTAATACAGATGCAAGCAGTGTCAGGGATAACCTGTACTGAGTGTTGCAGTAAGCTGCCCAAATATCCCATTTATGAGTAAGGAACTCTTTTTTGTTTGTTTGTTTTTTGTTGTTTGATTTTTTGTAGGGTTTATTTTCCTGTTGAAAATGTTGGTTTCTAATGACTTATAGCTGAATTTTTCACCAGAAATGTGCCTTGACAAAAGTGATGTCTTCAGGGAGCTGATAACCAAACACTGAATGATATGAAAGTACAAAGCCTGGCTCCTTCACTTATCTTTGGGACAACTCTGAAGGGCCGATTCCGTTCTGGAACTCACCTGAGGCATCTGTTGCAGGTGCATTGTTGTTCACCTTCTCTGACCAATTCTGCTTCCCTCATTCCTTTCCAGGTTTTATTCCCAAAGCACCTCCCCAAAACAAACAAACAAACTTCAAGTAAATTTCCGCTTCAGAGACTGTATCTTAGATATCTTAATCTAATAAATTTAGTGAATAACACTTTTTTGTTTTATAATATTGTCTCATTTTATAGTTTTGAAACAATGACATCCCAAAGGGTTTACACAAATCATTCAAATAATTCTTAGAGAATTATATATACAATGTTGTAGCTAAACTAAAAGCACAATCAACATTTTTCAAAACTATTCCCATATCTTATTTCAAAACAATTCAACAAGTTTTTTTTTAATAATGTGTGTAAAGCATAATGATGTAGCCTTATGTTCTGCAACCTACTTTCATGTCTACTTAATATTTTATTCTATATTTATTCATTTAAAATCATATACAATAAATTATAATATGTGTGGAGGTGAAATTATTAAGATACTAAAGGCCCGGTGCACAAAATTAGGCCCAACCTGCACTGTCTCCAATCCGGACCCGTTGGGGGATGTCCAACTGGTGGTTTAGGCCCAATTGGGCCTAAACCAGCAGTCAGACATCCCTCTCACAATCCGGGACCACTGGCTCCTAACTGCTCCCCTGCCTGCCTGCCTGATCGCCTCTAACCGCCTCTGCCTGCCTGCATGATCATGCCCCTAACTGCTTGGTCCTCTGCAGGCCTGATCACACCCCTAATTGCTTGTGCTGGCCTGATCACTCCTAACCACCTCTGCCTAGGCCCCTGCCACCATAGCTTTGGCCAGCCCGGCCTGGTTGCCCTATGCAGCCTGCCAGCTTGCTGTTCAGTTGTTACTATTACTGCAACAGTGTCCTGGACAATTTGCATATTCCTCTATTATTAGTATAGATTTTTATAATTATGTTTTTTTGTTACTTTTATTTCATGCAGAATAATGCATTTTAGCTTGATATCTAAGACCTGAAAGAACACTACTGCCTAGAATGCATTTTAAAACTTATTGTAATTTATGGGTATTACTGAATAATACTTAGCTGTTTGTATTCCTGATGCACACTTTGTTTTTCACACTGGCTTCTTTTTCTCTTTTCTAAATTATAATGCATGAGTCTTCCCCTCAACACACAACTTTTGCTTCCTCTTGAGCTGGCTAACGCCTATGTGTGATTATAGATGCTGTCAAGGTGACAACTTTTTCAGGAAATGTTCCCAGATAACTCATTTTCTCCATGCTGGGTCAATTACCTTAGACTCTGCCTATCTTCTCTTAGCAGATGTTATAGTATGTAATAAAATGATCTATTAATATCTATACCTTCCTCACAACACAATGAATTGTGGTTTATTCACTTGTGCTCACTCTTCCCCCGTCAAATTTAGTGCTATGATCTTCCTACAATCAATATTAAGTAGCTTAGATAGGAATGGCCTGGCCCAATTCTTAAGTAGCATCGGGTTATCATGGGCTAGAGTTATTAAATCCTACAGTAAATATGTCTTATGTTTTCTTGGATTATGTAATATTATACTTGTCAGTCAACCTGGATTTTAAATAATTAATAAGCATACCCATTCAATGACAACCTGAATTCTTATCAACTATAAATATTTTTACTTTTTCTTAGGCGATAAAACATTTATATTTGTGAGAATTTGTCTGAATTATTCATCTGGAACCCAGGGGAGAAAAACAAGTGTTCAGCTGTTGAACTAAATTTATAAGATTCTCACAGAGATAGAGAAAAACATATATGAGAGCGAAGACCTTCTGGAACAAACATCTCTAAGTATAGACAAAGTTTTATAGATGATTCACCTTCTTCCTGATTATGTTTCTGGTTGTTAATGGACGTTTGTAAACTAGTACATAGGATATGGTTATATTCTAATTTATATAAAAATCATAAAATGGTATACTTTAAAATAGGCTGGGAAAATTAAAGAACTCCGCACTAGCTATGGATGAAGAGGTAACAATATATTTAAAAATACTTTATACATGTAATGCTAGGGTATTATTGAAGTTTTATATTAACATATTATGAAGTATTAATGAGCCAGGAAATTCAGGAATG
>NW_006296222.1:848517-854885 GCF_000327345.1 Myotis davidii
ATAGTCCAACCCTCCTCCCCCAATGTAGTTGTCAAATAAATGGAAATAAATAAGGAAAATCAAACAAAGTAATACCTTATTAGTTGAGGATCCAGCACCAAACTTTAATACCAGAATATAAAAATAGCTGATTCACAAATATAGTCAAGTAATTTCTTCTTCTTGACCCATACCCACTACAAGCATAATTATATAAATTCAAATAATAGAAATTAACAGTCCAGGCAAGAACATCATCAATAGCTAACAGAAAAGTAAATAAATAAAATAAAATAAGCAAAAAAATAGCCACATTTGTCCCTGAAATCTACCACAGAGCATACTGACACTGTTCACCTTTGACCTCAGATTACAGCAGAAATCCCTTGACTTAATGCTAAAAGTGGGAATAAAATATTCATAGAGAAATTACCCTGAGCTACTAAAAAGTAGTACTGCTTTTTTTACTATCTTAACCATTAAAAGCAGAGGAAGAGGTCAATCTCAGGACTGACAGTCTAGCCTTATTAAAAGTTTTAATACGCAAAACATTTAGACCAACATAATGTCCTTCAAACTAATCGATTCATAGCAACCCTTCTTCTTTGTGCATGTAGAAGTGATATGGCAAGAGAAATATAAAATCTCTTTTTCCCTGGGTGCAATTTTTCAGCACTCAATATTTGTTAGCTAAGCAGAATAGATATATTAAGTCTTCTAAATATACAGAAAAAAAATAGACGGAAGGCACATTATAGCTAGTTCTATAGTAGAAATGGTGTAGAAACAGTGCTGGGTTTTCCATTGCAGTTTAATATTGTTGTGATCCTTATGATGTGGATGCATAGCTAGCAATACTTCAAGAGTTGTGTCAACTGAAGGTAATAATAACAACCTTAAGATCAAAATGATATCTTCTATTGATGTACTCCTCCAGCAGTTTCACATCTGAGAATTTCATTTGGAGTGTTCACTTGTCAGAAACCTCAGGTACTTTATTTTCCCCTTGTCAAAATCTGATGTCCACTCCAGTACTCATCTCCAAAGACTATTTATTTAGTAACCTTGATCAATTTTAAGCTTGTTGAGCACATTGCACATTAAAGGTGGAAATCAAGAAGATAAATGGTAGGTAAGAGTTCAGTGAAGCTGATAGGAATCATTTATCTTAACAGCATGATAGTATAATCACTTTCTGATAGAGCCTAAGAGATTCTAGAAGATGACTTGAAGGACAAAGTTCAGAAAACCTGACCATTTCCCAACCCAAAGATCTTTTCAAACTTGTACATATTTTTCCAAATAGTTGATATTTCTTCTTTAGAAATATATAAAATATCCCTTGTGCCCAATAATGTATGAAGTATTACACAGAAGTTAACTAATAATATTAGGAGGTACTAAAGATTATCTATATATATATAAAACCCTAATATGCAAATAGACCGAATGGCGGAACAACCAACCAAATGAACAACTGGTCGTTATGACGTGTGCTGAATACCAGGGGGCATGCATAGAACATGGTGAGCATTGGCAGCAGGTGGCAGAGCGCAGAACATGGCAGGCGTCGGCCATGGCAGGGTGGTGGAGCAGGTGAGTTGGGGTGTCAGAACAAGGCAGGGCGAGCCTCTGGTTGTTACTGAAAATTCTTTACTCCTGTGTGCTGCAGTCCTGCCCAGCACATGCACCTGCTGCCGGCACCGGCCCCGCTCACACCCGTAGCCAGCACCAAAGCTGCCACTTGCATCCGCTGTTGGTGCCCGGCACCAGTCCCGATTGCTCAGCGCCATGACCAGGAGCAAGCAGCAGCTGAGGGCCCTGATCACCCCTGAGGGCTTCGCAACCTCCCCCTGCTCCCGGGGGTGATTAGGGCAGCAGCTGCTGCTCACACCCTCTGACAGCCCCAATCGCTCTGTGTCATCAGTACATGGGAGCAGTGGTGGCAGGAGTAGGGCTGCCAGCACACAGGGGGCCAGGGGCCGTGGCAGAAAGGGCTGGGCAGGGGTGCAGAGGATGGGCCGAGACCCGCCCCTGTGCCCACTGCAGCCTCACAGCCCACAGTTCCTTTCAAGGTGCACAAATTTGTACACTGGGCCCCTAGTATGCAATAATGTTCTTCCAAATAAGCAATGTACAATACAGGATCTCTATATACATCTATTTTACAGGAATATTTTATGCCAAAAATCTATACTATTTTTATTTTCTTTCTTGTTTTTGTGTGTTTTTGTTTGTTTATTTTTTGCTACATTGTTTATAGAGCATTATAACTCTGTTGCATTGGATAATTACATCAGAATAAGCATATGGGTAAAATTGTTTATATAATTTACCATGTTATTTTCAGTATAATTTCCTTTGGAACTTCCTAACAGGCAAAATATTTAGTTCCATTTGTTTAAAGATGCAGAAGTATATGGCTATCCCATTTAAAATACTAAATTTATAAAAAATGAAAAAGCCACATTTTCTATGATTTGAGGGCAAAAAAATATAGAAATAGGTAAATATTTAGAATTAGCATATAATTAATTCAAGAAAATAAATATTTAAAAGATTTAAATATTTGAAATGGACACAAAATTTCATAAATAAGCAATATATTGGGGTGATGGTTCATAAATACAGTCTTTTCCCCTTTTTTAATTTTTAATTTAAGAGCTTTATTTTCCAACTAGAGAGGCCTGGTGCACAAATTCATGCATGGATAGGGTCTCTCATCCCGACCTGCATCCTCTCGCAGTCCAGGATCCCTTGGGGGATGTCCGCCTACTGACTTAGTCCCTCTTGCAGTCCAGGGTTCTCGTAGTCTGGGACCCCGACTCCTTACTGCCCGCCTCCAGTGGAGGTGAGAGAGGCTCCTGCCATTGCCGCTGCGCTTGCCAGCCATGAGCCCAGCTTCTGGCTGAGCAGCACTCCCCCTGTGGGAGCGCAATGACCACCTGGGGGCAGCTCCTATGTTGAGCATCTGCTCCCTGGTGGTCAGTGCATGTCATAATGACCCGTCGTTCCACTGTTTGGTCGATTTGCATATTCGGGTTTTATTATATAGGATGTCTTTCCTGTTCTTTACTGGTACCAGGGTTATTTTGTACATTTGTACATTATATAATATGACAACATGAACTGTGATTTTTAAATATTGTCATTTATATTTTGATCTTTTGTTGAACAAATGATTAACAATTTGTAATAATAATATGTAATTTTAAAAAAGTTTTTTTTATTCTTTCACTCTCCTCCCGCCCCCCAACTTTCAAATGCAAAAAGTGGAGCAAGTTCTTCATCTTCTCTTAGGAGAAGGTTTCTGTGCCTTTCCTGGTCACTCATGATTAATACAAAGTGGTTTATGATAACTTTAAGACAGATATGGATCTGATTCAGTACTAATCACAATCACTAGTCAAGAGTATAAGTTTATATAAGACTGTAGCTACTCTTGCAGATGCAAAGAGCTTGCTTCAGGTAAGAACATTCTAGTTTCTTACTCTCACCCTTCCTCTCTAATTTGTGTTCTCACAGTCTCTGACCCTTCTGAGATGAAGCAAGAGAGAGAGGAAAGGTAAGGGGAGCAAAGAAGTTCTTAAGCAGTACTTCCATAAATTTACTGCTCACTCTTTGGAACTAACACTTTCTTTCTAGGGGCTTGTTCTTAGATTGAGTCAGCAACATCTTTTTGTTTGGCTTCCTGTACCACTTTAATTATTGCGTTTTTTGGTAATCCATTTCACCCATAAACTATTTTAAGACCTCATGCTCACTTCTGGTGATCTTCTTGGATATAACTTAAAATAACCCCAGCTGGAGATCATTTTGTGTCTAGAAAATATCCATTTTCTTTGCATTCTTTATTTATTTTCTCCTTTAATCCTCACCTGAGGATATTTTTCCATTGATTTTTTGAGGATATTTTTCCAGAGAGAGGAAAAGATAGAGAGAAATATCGATGTGACAGAAAGACATCAATTGGTTGACTCCTACAGCGCCCAGGCCGGGGAGGAGCATGCAACAAAAGTACACGACCTTGAACAAAATTGAACCTGGGACCCTTCAGTCTGCAATTTGAGGCTCTATCCACTGAGCCAAACTGGCTAGGGTTTTGCATTCTTTCTATGGATAACCTATGGGAGTGCAGGCTGATCATACATGCAAACCTCTTTCAAAACTGTTCAAAAAATAATTACCAGTCTTAAAAGATGCTCAAAAACTAAAACAAATTTTGTAGACATTAAAGAAAATTATATAGGAGCAGAATGAAAACATCAACAAACAGAAAACCTAAAGAGAAACCAAAAAAGATATTCTCAACCTTAAAATTACGATAACTGAAATGAAAAGTTAACTAGAGGGATTCAAAGGCAGATGTTAGAATGCAGAAAAAGAATCAGTACACTTTAAGATAGTACAATGGAAATTACTGAGTTTGGGAAAAGGAAGAGAAAACAATAAAGTAGCGAACATAGCCTAGTGGTCGTGTGGGGCACCATCAAGGTGATCAATATATGAACTGTAGGAGTCAATGAATGATAATAACAAGAAGGAGGAGAAGGAGGAGGAGGAGGAAGAGGAGGACGAGGAGGATGAGGAGGACAAGGAGGAGGAGAGGGTACAAGGAAATATTTGAAGAAATAATGACTGGAAACTTTACCCACTTTGATGAAAGGAATGAATATATGCCTTCAGCAAGTTCAATGCATAAACTCACAGATACCCACACCAAGACACATTATAATCAAGCTTTCAAAAGGTAAAGGAAAAGAGAATCTTAAAAGCTGCAAGACAGAAGTGACTAATCACATACAAGGGATCCTCAATAAGATTATGAGCAGACTTTACATTAGAAATATTGGAAGCCAAAGGAAATTGACTGATAGATGTAGAGTGCTAAAAGAGTAAGACTGTCAACCAACAACCTTATATCTAGAAAAACCATTCTCCTGAAGTGAGGGAGAAATTAAGACATTTCAAGATAAATAGAAACTGAGAGAGCCTGTTACCATTAGATTTAAAGGGGTTCTGCTGGTTAAAATAAAAGGACATTAGTAACGTGTGCCTTATGAAGAAGATCAAAGTAAAGGTACATACATAGGCAATTATAAAAGTTATTCTATGTCACTCCACTTTTTGTTTCCTACATGATATAAAAACTAATACATTAAAATTATTATTCTAAAAGCTGGTATGGCAACTTGGTTTATAATTTCACATTTTGTTCTTTTCATAATGTAAGTATCCAGATTCTCAACTTTCAGGGAAAAAAGGCATCCCTCTCTTGCATACAGGTACATGCTAAAATGCATTTTCTTGTCAAAATTTTCAGATTACAAAACCAAGGACAATATATCTTATGAAAGAATATTTGAGTTTAAAGAAAGAATTGGGGCCTAGGGTGCCACTTCTTTTATTGAGGCTACTTCTATTTTATTGGAATGAAAATCTCAAAGTAATATGGTTGTCTAAAGGATGCCTGTTAACAGGTTTATTTGAATTTAAAATAAGTTTAGATTTTTTTTTTCTCATGACATAAAGGTTAGTTGGATTTGGTTTGTTTGTTTGAGAATGAGAGTTAACTTTGCCAATTAAGTAACCCTATAACTTTATAAATTCACTAAGACAAATCCACAGCTTCGGAATTTCAAGGAAAATATTTTTAATGCAGATATACAATGCATGTATACATAGTATCCTAGGAAAATTCTTTTGCAAGTATTTACACTTATGATTAAAAAATTATAGATGACAATTTGTCCATTTAAAAAATATATGAGATGCTTCTCACTTTCATAAAATTCTTATAAGTTGTTAGTAAACAGAATATTTGAAGACCAATATTATAATACATAAACAGTTGAATATTACATGAAAGCTAGTATCCTATCTAATAAAAGAGAAACATGGCAATTGGACTACGACCGCTATCCTTCCCATTGGCTAATCAGGGCGATATGCAAATTAACTGCCAGCCAAGATGGTGACCGGCAGCCAGGCAGCTTGAAACTAACATGAGGCTTGCTTGCTTCAGTGACGGAGGACTCCAATGTTCCCCGCCTGCCGCTGCAGGCCTCTGAGCTGCAACTCTAAGTAACTATGTAACAAATATAGTCTGTCAGGCTTTAGCCAGCAGGATCGCAACATTGTAAGCAAAGGCCAGAAACCTACTTTCAGCAGCGGAGGCCTAAGAGCTGGAGCCAAGCCTCAAAGCTAAAGCTGGCCCAGAATAAAAAAAAGAAAAAGAAAAAAAAGAGCGGTTGGGAACTTCAGTCCCAGCCTGAAAACAGCCCTCAGCCCCTCACCCAGACTGGCCAGGTATCCCAGTGGGGACCCCCACCTTGAAGGGTGTGTGACCAGCTACAAACAGCATCATCCCCTCACCCAGTGGCCCTGTG
>NW_006296222.1:855102-876450 GCF_000327345.1 Myotis davidii
CAACCTGCCTTGAGTGTGACAGGGCGCGCTGCCCCAACCCCCCAATCAGCCCGACCCTGAGCGTGACTAGGGGTGGCATCGCAACCTCCCAATCTGTTCTTTTCTGTGTATGACAGGGGGTGGCGTCCCAACTCCCCAATTGGCTGTCAGCCAGACCACGGGCTGCACCTAGGGATTGGGCCTTCCCTCTGCCACCTGGGAGCTGGCCTAAGCCAGCAGGTCGTTATCTCCCAAGGGGTCCCGACTGCGAGAGGGCACAGGCTGGGCTGAGGGACCCCCCCTCCCTCCCGAGTGCACAAATTTTTGTGCACCGGGCCTCTAGTTCAAATATAACAGTATCCAAATATAAATATTAGTATTTAGTCCTAGCCATGTAGCTCAGGTGGTTGGAGCATCATCCCAATACATGAAGGTTATGGGTTCAATCCCCGGTCAGTACACATACAAGAATCAAACAATGAATGCATAATGAATGGAGTGACAAATTGGTTTCTCTCTCTCAAAATCAATTTTTAAAATTTATTATTCATATTAATCAAGAATACTATCATTATAAACTAATAATAAGTATAACTTTCTATTACATTTCCAGGGAATTTGTTAAAAGTACCAATACCACATCTATAAAATTAGCACAATCATATTTATTTACTGGCACAGGATTCTCTAAAAGTTATGGTTGCTGTTTATTTTTTGAAATTTGTGATTAATAAAATTATTTTTTTTAAATTAATACAACTGAGCTTCCTCTATGTGATAGACATCATCCCAGCTTTGGGGATTTAGAAATTATTTATATTTTTTTCTCTCATTGAGGTTACATTCTAGTAAAACATCTGGCTGTAAGCCTCTTGAATGGGTTAGAGATCAGGTCAATTGACATAAAAGACCCTGGACCTGGGCCCCCCACACTTGGGAGAGCAGTGTAGTTTTCACTATAGTTACACACTCACTGACACAAAGGAAGACAACAGTTCTTTCACCAAAAGCATTATGATTGGTTAATATTTTTCACTATGGAACTTTTTTTGTTTGTTTTGTTACTGAATCAGGCAACAGTATTACCTCAAACATTGAATTAATCTTTCCCTGGGACCCTGGGACTAACATGGAAATGGTACCCTCCAAGTTGAATATGGATATGGGAATTAACAAATATGGTATAGAAGGGATTCAAATGCAGAAAACAGTGAGGTTCTTCACAATTAAGATGAGGAATAGACCGGACAGAGGAGAGAAAAAATGATGTACCTATCATCTCATTTCTGGGATGTAAAAAAAATCAAGTACATAAAATACCCAGTAAAAAGACTTGGAACTTGAATATAGGGAAATTTTGGTTCTTAATTGGTAGACTCCTAAATAACTGAAATAATGTTAAAAGGAAAGGGGCTGATTTTAGGTGACACTAATATTAAAGTACTTAATGTTACAATTTATTTTTAATTGAGTCTTGAAAAAACATATAGGTAAGTTAATAGCATAGTATTGTTGACATAGTAGCCACTCTAGATATGTATTGTCCATTGAAAATAGATGACAATCATTAAACTTATTACTCTGATAATAGAGGTGGAGGTCCCAAAATAGAACTAGGAAAACTTACTATTTAAGTGGACTTTTGTCTAGGGATCTCTTCACAAAATTATGGTAATAGATTTTCCCCATAAAGTCTTGGTGTTTATGCTTTTGGTATACATACAAAACTATAATGAATTATTTTGTCATGAAACTAAACCAGCCGTGGGCAAACTACGGCCCGCGGGCCAGATCTGGCCTGTTTGAAATGAATAAAACTAAAAAAAAAAAAAAAAAGACCGTACCCTTTTATGTAATGATGTTTACTTTGAATTTATATTAGTTCACACAAACACTCCATCCATGCTTTTGTTCCGGCCCTCCGGTCCAGTTTAAGAACCCATTGTGGCCCTCGAGTCAAAAAGTTTGCCCACCCCTGAACTGAACCATAGTTATTTCAATATAGACAATGAAAATAAAGATACATAAAATGATATAAACAAATTTCTTTCCTAATAGCTTCCAAAATATGTTTATCATATTGGTAAAGAAGGCAAAATAAATTAGAAACACTTTTGTTGAGAAATGAGAAAAAGGAGCAATATTTTTTGAATTAAAGTGTTAAAATTTTTAGTTCATGAATCTCTGTATCTCTAACAACTATAATTTCAGGATTATTATAAAATCAACTTCTTTAGGTGTAGGACATATTAAGCTTGAAGTTTGAGAATTAGATTTGCTACTCTAACGGTTTGATTTTTCTTAGTTTGGGGAAGAAAGTAACCCTCTATTTTTATCTTTATCCACTTGATCTTTGGAAGAGCAAATACACTCAAGATTCATAAAATAAAACAGCACTGAGAAAAATTCATTTAAATTTATGTAGTATGACTCTATTGCCATAAAAATTAAAATTTACTTTCCCAAAGTCTTTAAAAATTACCTCTGAATGCTGGGATGTGACAGATATGTATTCATATAACAAACAAAACAAACTGCAGCTAACTAGATCTTTTGTGTACATATGCATCAGGCTCCAAATGTACCTTGGGAATTATTAATCCTTTTCCCCCAAAATCACAAGTAATTATGCTAAATATGAAAATACAGGTATTCTTTTGCTGGTATCCACATATTTTAACATGTTTCTTAGAAATATTCATGATCATAACTAAAAATTAAAATAGAAACATACATTTATACAACCTATATTTTCATGGATACCAATGCACTTTCAAACATTTGGTAATTTTTAAAATTTATAAATAAAATGTATCACTGATTTAGTAAAATTTCTTATTCATGAATTCATGCGGCCCTCAGAATATTTCTTGGGGAAAAGAAAAATGTAGGAAAGAAGGGAGGCTGCTAATGAAATGTTCCCATATACCTATAGTCAAGTTTTACATAGAAAACTTAATAAAAATTTTCAAAGTTTCTATTTCATTCTGGGTGACTTCACAGCAACAGATTTCACTTGATTTTATAATGCTTTTCAGAAAATGTCTTTACTTAGATTAAGTGCTATGGATTTCTTTTGCAGATATGCATTTAATGTTCCTTTTGAGACAAACAAAGACATACGCCCTGTGATGGAATACTTGGGACTGATAAGCATTTTGTTTGATGTTATTTTTTGAAGTGCAGTAACTCTAACTTGTAATTTTAGGGCATTTGTTTGGTGAGAGATATTGATATTATATACCTGTCATATCTTTGTCATTAAAGAATAGAAGACTTCTGCTTTTATGTTACATTTTAGCTTATTAATAGCTCATTTTAGAAAGTAATAAAAGAATCTTATCATGTCAGAATCATGAAAAATTATCTCAAAGCAGCAATTTGTTAAAATACATCATGTAACCATTCTAATGGAAAGCTATGCTGAGAGATGCAGGATATACCGGTTTTGCTCTTGGAGTAGAAAGAAATGATTCAAATAGAAAACAAATGTGAAAAAAATATTATGTGCTATTTTGGATGATTCATGAATTTTCCTTTAAATAATACTGCAGCTCTTTGTCGAACTATAGCATGGTATTTTACTACTTTATGCACAGAAATGTGCTCTATTCATGTCATGAAATGAGAATTTAAATTGCAGCAATATTATTCAGGAGAATATATCTATTATCCATTTTATTATGTTTTATGATATACATGAAGAAAGTAAAGTATATTAGTCATTCAGATAATGACTAGATATTTTGCTGTGTAGAATTTTAATGAATAAATGGCATTTACATTGGTTATTTATCTACTCTTTTATCTCGGGAAAGTATATCTGTATTAGTTACCAAGGGCTCATGCTGTATCACTTGATACAGACATAGTGAAGGCTTTGGCAGGTTAACAGGACAATTCAGAATTCTTATACCAGCCTCTCTATTTCACTTCTGAAGGTTTAGAGGGTTAGAGATACTGCTGAATTTGTAAGAAATCAAAGAAAGGTGGGTCCTACACATACACATTTGCTTGGAAGCTTAAACAACATTGGTTCAAAACCTGACTCTGACTTTTAAGAGTTCTTGGGCATATTACTTCCTTCTGCGGCCTCTCCAATTCCTTCTCTGTAAAACGTCAATGACAGTAACTAAATAACTAGTTTGTATATGAAGCATTTAGGAAGTGCTTGGCATATGGTACATGATGTATAGAGTGCTATTATTACTACTATTATCAAGATTGGCTGGAATAGCACACTAGTTTCCCCATACTTTTCTCTTTTTAAAAAATGTGTTTTTTTATGATTTTAGAGAGAGAGGAAGGGAAAGGGAGAGAGAGTAACATCAATGATGAGAGAGAACGGGTGATCAGCTGCTTCCTGCACACCCCACATTGGAAGAGAGAAATAGAGAAACATTAATGTGAGAAACATTGATTGGCTGCCTGCTGTGCTCCCCCTACTGGGGAGCAAGCTAACAGAGGCATGTACCCTGACTACAAATGGAACAGGCAGCCCTGTGGTGCATGGGACCACTCTCAACCAACTGAGCCACAGAGGCCAGAGCTCCCATACTTTTCATTGTCCTAATTTTGCATATATCATATTCCATTAACACTGTTCAAAGTAGGCGTAGGTACAACTAGAAAGCAGATTAAGATAACCTCTGCACCACTAGCTAGCCTTGTCAGAGCAATTTTCCTCCATGGCGCCTCTTTGATTCTGGTTACCCACTGCCGTTTTATTGCCCTGTTGCTGCTCTGTGCCTCTCCACATACCAAAGGCAATTCTGAATTGAGCTCTGAGTGTAAGTAAGCCAAAAACCCAAAACACATTTTACCACGGCTTTTGCAAGGATAATACGAGTGGATCCTAACATGGAAATATCACATAGCCTAACGACTAGCAAAAAAGAAACATAAACCCTAAATTACATTAAGCAGCAGCAAATGACAAGTATAAGTGAGAAGATGCCAGGGGTTATAGGAGCTTAGAGAAGGCAAGGATTACTCTTCACGAAATGTCATGGAGAGAATAAAAACTACAAAAAATGAGTATGACTCAGGTAAAAGGAGAAGTAGGAGATGGTGCTTCATACAAGGGGAAAGAATGTTGTGAAGGAGAACAGCATGTGAAGGGGGTAATTCTATATAGATTAGTTTATATGGAATGAAGTGATCATTGGAAATTGTGGGTTTGTTTATTTTCCCACTTTTGTATTCATGCCAAGTACATTTGTAAGCACTTTCCAATTATAAACTAATATATTCTTTAATAACAAGCACAATAAAGCTGGTATGATTATATTAATATCATATAAAATAAACATCAAGACAACAAAGGCTACTGAGGAAGGCATCATCATGTTAAATTATAAAGTCATCAGGCAGAGAAAATCATCAATGTGAATGTCTACAGTGACTGAAAATCCAATTAATGAGGAAAAGCTGAAGGAATCAAGATTGAAACAGACAAATCTACAATTCCAACTGGAGATTTCAATCACTCCTCTCCCATTAATTGAGAGAATAAAGAGGGAAAATTTTAGTAGGGATACTGAACAAATTAGCAACTAACTTTATCTAATTTATATGTATAGAACACAACACACAATAATAACCGAACAACATTTTAACAAGTGCATATTGATTATTCTCTAAGATAGACCATATGCTAGGCCATTAAATAAGCCTGAATAAATTTTACAAGATTGAAATCTTACAGAGCATGTTTTCTGAGCACAATAGAATTAAATTAGAGATCAATAACAATAAGGTATCTAGAAAACCCAAGTATATTTGGAAATGAGCTACATAATTCTAGATAAATAAAATTTCAAAGAATATCGCAAGGACAAATAGAAGTTATTTTAAACTAAAAAGAATTTTAAATGAAAAAAATATAAAATATATAAGATGCAGTAAAGCTGTTTCTAAAGAAAAAATTTTAGTAGTAAATGGAATTCTTATATTAGGAAAAAAGACTAATATTAGTGATATAATCCCCCACTTTAAGACACTAGAAAAAGATAAAATTATTTTCATTATCAAGAATGAAATAAATAACTCTTACTAGAGACACAAAAGCAAAAACACAAGGATAAAAGGAGAACTTTAAGAACAATTTTATGTCAATATATTTTAACAATTTAGATGAAATCAGTAATTATTTTTGGAAAACAAATATCAAAACTAACACTTGAAAAATTTGAAATAGCCATACTTCTAATAAAGAAATTCAATTGTCAAATTAAAAACAAATAACTAAAATCAAAGTAAAGAGAAACTTCTTTTGAAGAAAATTTCAGGCCCAGTTGGCATCACTAGTTGTCTTTTAAGTATCTATGAAAAAACTAATAGTTTTTGCACAAAATCTTTGACTAATAGAGGAAAAGGGAACAATTGCTAACTTACTGAAGAGACCACTATAATGCCAGCAGGACACCAGAAGAAAAAAATTTACATGTCAATATCCCTTACAAAGAGGTCAAAATCCTCTATTAGATATTAGCAAACAAAGTCCAGGAATATATAGAGTTACACATCATGAACAAGTGAGTTTATATCTGTAATGATGTCTGTTTAGACAGTGAAAATCAATGTAATTTATCACATTAGCAAATTTAAAAAAATCATTTGATCCAATAGCTGCAAAAAAATGAAAAATTTACCACCCAATTAATAGGAAACTGTCGGCAAAGTAGGAACAGAGTACATGCTCAATCTGATAAAGTACACATATTTAAAAAAACAAACAACTCAAGTTAGCATTTTACTTAATGGTGAAATATAGAATTATTTTTAATAAAATAATTAAAACATAATTAACATATAGAATGTTTTCTCCCTTACAATGATAAAAAGGCAAGGATACCTTTTTTAACATTTCTGATCCTCATTGTACTAGAATCCAGCCAATACAATAGGGCAAAAATAAACATTTAAAACATACAAAAAGGTCCTAGCCAGTTTGGTTCAACGGATAAAGGGTCGGCCTGCAGAAAGAAGGGTCCCGAGTTTGATTCAGTCAAGGGCATGTACCTTGGTTGCAGGCTCCTCCCCGGCCCAGGCCCTGATCAGTGTGCATACAGGAGGCAACCAATTGATGTGAATCTCTCACATTGATGTTTCTCTCTGCTTTCCCTCTCTCTTCCACTCTCTCTAAAAGAAGCAATGGAAAAGTATCCTCAGGTAAGGATTAAAAATAATAATAAAATGTACAAAAGGGATTAATTTAATTGTGGTTATTCATAGTTAATAAAATTCCAATAAATCAACAAAAATGTACCAAAACTAAAAAGAGAAATTATCTAGGTAGCAGCACCTAAGATCAATATACAAATGTCAACAACACGATGACAAAACAACAATAATAATATTATCTTTATATCTGCAAACAATATTTCTATAAAAAAAACTCTGTAAGCAAATAATTATTAGCATTTAATTTAAAATAATTTACTAATTTACTAAAGCTTTCCAAACTATAATGTAATTATGAATAAATGTGCCAAAATATGTTGCAGGCCTCTACAATGAAAACTATAGATTATTGACATTACTGAGAGAAATCAATGAAAAACTAAAACAAATTGGGAGATAAATTATGTTCATGAGTAGAACTATAAAGTCTAGTCTAGATTTAGTTCTCCTAAAATTCATCCATAGAGTGAACACAATGCCAATCAGATCCCAACAATTTTTTTTCTTTTCTTTTCATTAGTAAAACTTAACAAGGTGTCTCAAAAATTAATAATAAAATAAACACACCTTTGTTTAGCATGAGCATCAGCAACAAGTTAAGACCTGCTCTCAGGTTGGTAAGGACTGTAGGACTCTAAGGCTTTCCTGCCTGCTGGAGGGTCAAGGGAATCCGTTCCTTTTCATGCTGAGTATCTTCTATTGAATGTGATTTGAGAGTTAGGAAACAAAGATGAGTAAAGTCTGTCCCTCTCTTGAAGCATGAATAGTCTAGTAAAGTGAGCATTAATAAAGCTTTTTAGGAAATTATCTTTGGAGCATAGGTAAGAGTGAGTTATCATAGCTACTAGGATATTATCATTTACTTCAACCTTGTGTTGTTGTTAATCCGAAGATATTTTCCCATTGATTTTTAGAAAGAACAGAAGGGATACGGAGAGACAGAAACATCAATGTGAAAGAGACACATCGATTGGTTGCCTCCTGCACACACCCTGACCAGGGCCAGAGAACTCAAGGGACATACATGCCATTGACCAGAATCTAACCTGGGACCTTTCAATCTGCAGACTCTCTATCCACTGAGCCAAACCAGCTAGGGCCATTTACTTCAATCTTAATACAGTAGAGTGAACTCTGCAGGTGAGAACACATTACAGGCAAAGAGATCAACCAGTGTAAAAACAGGAAGTGAGTTTGTTTTAAGTGTAGGGATAAATATATGTATATATGCTAAGGAATGCTACAAGAGATTGTGGAACTGAGACCAAGTTGGGGAAATAATGGTTCTTCTTTCCTCATGTTGGATATTGACAATTGGTTATCCCTGGCCTGAATTTTGACTACAGATATTTTATTGCCTTATGAAATGCGTTCAACCATTTCTGGATTAGTTGTGAACATTTAGACATTGGAAAATTTCTCATAAAAGTTAAAATGCCAATCTGTGTTGAAAAATTAGAAGATCTAGTAGCAACACTATTTTCCCACAGTTTGGTTGTAGACGCTGAATAATGCTTTCTCTATTAAATGGATCTTATTACTCACTTATAGCCCAGCATTTATTGGCATTTGTGTCAGTGTTCCTCACTGTGCATGACAGGTAGATAAGCAAGCTAGTAGATCCATTGTTTAGTAAACAGATGCATTTAGAAGTAGATTGGTGACAATATTTTTCATTAAGACCTAATTCAGGCTTGTGATAAGGTAATGACAGTGAGGATAAAATGGAGCAATTGGACCTCTAGAGTTACATACAATCTAGAATAAATAGAATATCATATCTCATGGGTAAAGAGAAATTGCTTGGTGAAGACTCTTTCACAGGTATCTGCAGTAGTAAGGATAACTATGATTAGGTTAATGCTACGTTTAGACACGTCCTTAGACACGTACATTAGACATTTCACCATTCAATATATGCTGTCAGTCTTAACAACCCTGCAAAAAGGAATAGATAAGATAGAGAAGAAACTTCCAAAGGGAAAATAAATACGGAGTGAAGAGGAAATAAAGGCATCACAAAAATGGAAGATACTGTACCTGTTTCTTCACCACCAACAACCTATGTCTTAGTCTCTCCTCTAGGTCCTAAACTTGGAAATGATGAGATATTTGGGGACTGCCAGTCTGCTCCCCTACCTGCATCTGGAAGGGACTGCAAGGCCCCTGGAGGAGACTGGTGTGGGCTGTGCTAACAATCCTGTGTCCAGTAAACATATGCATACTATTGCTTAAGGTTTTCTATGGTGGATGTGTAATGTGCAGGGGATCTTGAATTTTCAGATTGCCTTTCTGTAAGGGTGTAAAGATGATGTGAATGTCTGTGGACTTGCAAATGTCTGAGACGGTAGGAAGCAGCTTCAATGAGTGGGGGCTTCTCTGACAAAAATAAATATAATGCTCTTCTACCATGGGTGCAGCATAGCACCCCAAAAGCCAGATGGAACCAGTTGTATCTTAGCAGCTGGCAGTGCAAAGATGATCACAGATAACACACTTCTTAAAGGATGATAGCACAAATCCTGTGTAATCAGCGTACCTGCCTCCTTTTCGTCGTTGCCACCATAATAAATATCTCAGATATACACTGGCCATTCTGGGAATAGGAAGGAGGAAAGAAGGCAAACTCTGATATTTAAAAGATGCTGAGCTATTTATATAAGTCTATGTACAATCAGAAAAGGACAAGAAAGTATTCATTAACTTTTAAAGTTAAATAGAAGGCAACAAACATTTATTTATTGCCGTTTTAAAAAATAACCAGGATGAAATTGGAAGGGTGACATGTGAGAAAGGTAACATTAATTGCAGAAAATAAACAAGCTATAATTTCTTTGCACATCAGGTAGAACATACATCTTTAATCCACTCGGGCCAAAGTGTTGATAATGATGCTATATATTTGTTAATGCTTACTATGTCTAAATATATACAAATTAACTTATTTGCTCCTTGTGAGGGGGAAAAGAAACCTTTGATATAGATCCTGTTATTATCACTGTTTATGGATATAACTACAGTGAGAAAAAGAAAATAAGTAGCTTGTTAACAGACAACTAGTTTTGAATATTAACAGCTGGAATTGAGTGCCTACCTTTTTGTTTATTCTGTTAATTTATTCCTCTAAGACAGTGAACAAAAGATGAGTGCCAATTTGTAAGGAACAAGAAATGGGTCTTGTTTTCACTGACTGGGTTTAAATAAACTCCCTTACCTACAAACGGGGATGTACATTAAATATTTGCAAAATATTTTCTTCATTAGAATATAACTGATATTGAGGCCATGAAGACGTAAATACAGGAGAGCAGAAAGATTTCTCTCCCTTGTTCCTGTGTCAGATGGCAATCCCATATTAAGAACATCAAGTTATATAGAAAGGTGTTTATGAATATATATCAACATTCAGGAAAAGCAGTAATATGTTTGTTTTTTAAGAACTTTAATAAATTGATCATCTCCCCCTGAAAATAATAATTAAAGAGCAACATCATTTTATAGAAAAACATTGATTTAGCCACAAACCAAATACAGCATAATTTATAGTCATACACGTTGTTTCTTAATAAACAATCTAAAAACTTAGAACCATAAAATGTTAGTACTGGAATAGACTTTAGAGAACCTTTCACTCTAAGACAAGTTTAGGGCTTAGAAATAAATGCACAAAATAAATCTGACTCCACATACTCAGAGGGATTTTGGCCAAGTAATTAAAAACTAAACAGGGAACTACAGAGACATCCAAATGAAATAACCAAAATACATCCAGCTCAGAGATTTACAGTGTATGAAGGAAGAGAGTAATTAGGATTTTCAGGAATTCAAGATGAGATCGATTGCCTTATCCTTTAAGGCAGAATAATGGTCTGGAAAACTTCCCAATCAGCCAGCATTCTCAACTCAGGTAAAACCAAGCATAAAGTCAGAAACCCAAGACAAAAATTGGAAAACAATTACACCCTAAAATGTGTGTTGCTGGTTGTGCTAATGTGTGTGTGTGTGTGTGTGTGTGTGTGTGTGTGTGTGTGTGTGTGTGTGTTTAAATAAAAATTGAAAAGATTTAATTAGCCATCCAAAACATACAATAATATAAACTGGGAAACCCTCTTAAGGACTCCAATAAAAATATTTCAAAGAGAACTTAAGGACAAAATAACTAAGTATCACATTCTATTACTTTTTCACTCTAACTTTCACAAGATTTTGGGATCATTCTGTTTCCTTAACTCAGCTGACTGAGCTAAGCTCCATGTTCTGTGTCTGCAGATGCATTTGGCCGGAGAAGGGGTGGAGAGAAAGGGTGAGAAAATGAGAGTTTTGTGTCCATCCTGACCACTATCTTAAATCATTGCAGTCCCAAGTTGATCTAATTGTATGTTTATCCTTTTCCATAATGTTTACTTTAAGAAAAGATTTCATAGACAAAAAAAACTCAGGAAAATGAAAGAATTTAGTCAACTGCCACTCAACCAACAGTGTAAATGTCATCACCAGTGCTTTACAACTGCCCCTTTGCTTTTACTGTCGTACATTTCAAGGAACACTCTACTGAAAAAGACACATGCACCTGCCCCGCCCTCACACACATTTTTCACCATTCAGGGACATTTAAAGATTTCTGATGTCCACTCTTGTGAAGTATAAAAACTTATATATTTTCCCCCTTCACTTACAGTACTCTGTACTTTTTAAAAAATATATTTTTGTTTATTTCAGAAAGGAAAGGAAAGGGTGAGAGAGATAGAAACATCAATGATGAGAGAGAATCATTGATTGGCTGCCTCCTACACACCCCCTACTGGGAATCTCGCAAACCCAGCATGTGCCCTTGACAGAATCAAAACTGGGACCCCTCAATCCATAGGCCAGTGCTCTATCCACTGAGCCAAACTAGCCAAGGCAGTCATTTGTACTTTAAATCAATATTAGCTTTCAATTTGGAAAGCATTTTAAAAATTGCAGTGTTTGGTTGTGTGTGTGTGGGGGGGGGTGTGTTTTTATTTTTATTTTTTTATAACTAGCAATCTGAAGTGAGGTAAAGAATTTTTAAGGTATCTGCAAAAATTATATGAAAATCTTAAGTTCATGTACAGATGGACCCATTCATAAATGGGAAATATTAAACTAAACTAATTCATTTCCTCAAATTACATTTAATGTAATCAGTTACATCTGATTTAATAGTGTGACATATGTAAATATAAAAACATACATTATATAATCAAATATATATCCTATCTAATAAAAGACAAAAATGGTAATTGGCGTACCACCGATACCCTTTTCATTGGCTAATCAGCGAGATATGCAAATTAGCTGCCAACTAAGATGGCATTTAACCGCCAAAAAAGATGGTGGCTAATTTGCATATTGCAGGCAGGATGGTACAGCACCATCGGAGAGCAGGTTGAGGGCATGAGTGCCGGCGGTCGCCCGGGACCCGATTACGCGGGCCAGAGGAGCGGCTGCAGCGTCCGCCTGCACTCACCTGGAACCCGATCCCAATGGCAGACCCGGACGCTGCAGCATCCGCCCGCACTCACGCCCTCAACCTGCGCAAGCGGTTTGGGGGCATGAGTGCCCGTGGTCGCCTGGGACCCGATCGCGCGGGCCGGTGGGGCGGCTGCGGCGTCCGCCTGCACTCACCTGGGACCCGATCCCAACGGCAGACCCGGACGCTGTGGCGTCCACCCGCACTCACGCCGCCAACCTGCAAAGGGAGCGGGCCAGAGGAGCGGCTGCAGCGTCCGCCTGCACTCACCTGGAACCCGATCCCAATGGCAGACCCGGACGCTGCAGTCCCCACCGCCGCCAGTGCACAAATTTTTGTGCACCGGGCCTCTAGTTATATAATAAAAGCATATATTTTGGTGCCTCTAAGGAATTCAAAGCTACAGAGAATGTCAGGTCAAGGAGCCCCCTGGGAAATTATTGATTGTCAAATAAGCAAAGTTTTCTCCTGGCTGCCACACCCACTCCAGAATTACAAGTACTTACATATGGGCATTGTGTTGTCTTTTACAAACATTATTTAATTTAAAAAGCATAAAACCTTATAAGGTAGATGCAACTATATGATACTCATTCTACAAACAAGAAAAGTAAAGCCCACAGATTGAATTGCCCAAGATCATCCAGCTAGAAAATGGCAGAGCAGAAATCCAAATGAATCTGATTCCATTATCCAGACACCCTTACTACGCTTATGTCCTTCCTCTCATCCAACCAACTTCTAGAAGCAACGCAAGCTAGTTTAAAAAACTAAAACAAGTAAGAAAAAAATTAATTTCTCTCTTTATGATGTTATAATTCTTCATTTTCAACCAGCTGTTGAATGTCGTACATTTGTGGTAAATAAAATTTCTTGAAACGGAAAAGATGTCTCACTCCATTCATAGATAAGTTAATTAAGAACGATTAGGAAGCATTCCAGAAAAAAACCTAAGCAAATGACTTGAATGAATTTTAAAAATTATATGAAACGGTATCACTGAAATATCGTGACACTATTTTGGAAAATACACACACATAAAACTGCTCCAATTACTATCATTTAAATAGTTTCATTTATTGAATTGGTAATTCTATGGTTAAGCATGAACAACCCATGAATTATGAGAGATTTCCTAGGAAAAGAGGTCAGCATATTGGACAAAGGGAAAAAATAAATTTAGAAGTTGCTGGAAATAATACTGGCTAGCAGAAAGTGTTATGGTGGACAAAGTGAAGGGATAAAGTTGATAGTGACCCAAAGAAAGTAAGTTAGTTACCCTTCCTGCTTCAGTCCCCGGAGAAGCATGTGGGCATGTATGTCTAGGGAGGACTGAGTGTAAAACACATGCTATGTTGATAGGACAATCTGAGCCACAAGAAACAAAACCACTGGAGGTGATGCTGATAAATCTAACATTTATTGAACAATTAGTATATGCCAGGGTCTATGTAAAGCTTTCACATGACTTTTTACAAATTTAAAAAGAATAGAGTTCAAAATAAATAACACTGCTTTGGGGATAAAGATGCTGTCATTGGAATTAGGGAGAAATTTTTTTTTAAAAATATATTTCTATTGTTTGTATAAAACATATATTTACATGTAAATATAACATTAGATATATATATGACAAATAGCATAATAATAATAATGAACCTATGCATATATTTTGTGTGCTTATTCCTCATCAGGTATTGGTCTTCATAGGTTTAAATATATGATTAATTTAATGATTATAATAATTCCACAAGGTGAGGTTTTACCTATTTCACTTTTACCTATGAGTCAACTAAAGCTTAGAAAATTTAAGAAGATCAGGCAGCTAATTGCCATGTCCACAAGCAATCTATAAAACTAGCCAAGGAATGATCATTTATTTTACTTTAGGGCCGTTCCTATTAAAATTCCATTTCCCTCAGTCACTTCAGTCACCTGAACAGATTTTTAAAGAATCTAGCAGTTTCAGAGTGAGACAGTAAGTGTCATTTTAATTAGAACATAGCCAATGCTCATTACATAGAGTAATATTTATTTAACTATCAACAACACATTCCATTAAAGCTGTATCTTTTTATGGAAATTATAGCTTTCTTGTTACAGAAATGGAGATTACTCTAATAGCTTATGAACAAAATGGAGGGGTTATCGACAACAATGAAAAATGAACTATACATTTGATTAAATGTTCTATTCTTACATGACTTTTTGTGTTTTGTGTTCGTTGTTTTTCTTTTTGCTAAGAAGCCAATTATTGAGCAACACTAAAATAAAACTGTTATTCCTTTAAACAATTTTATAAAATTTAGCAAAAAGTAATAATTAGATTCTTCATAAACAAAGGGACTATTTATAAAACCTCATTTTTTTCTGCCACTTGGAGAACTCAATTCAATGCATATATATTTTATGTATAACTAATATGTAATTCATGGAAATATATTCTAAACAATGGTATATGTTAGGTAATGTTACATATATCTTCCAGGCTTTTAAATATTTAACATTTAATGGGTCTTGTAGTTTTTCAATTTTCTAAAAGATAAGTTTTCATAATTATTAGAAGAACTATAAAGTAAAACATGCTCACAAGACAAGAAGGAAAATTGAATCTCAGTCATTATTGCTGGAAGTGAAAACTCTTGCAATCTATTGGAATAGAAAAATAATGCAGAAAAAATTCTCCTTATAAGACAATTTTAAAAAATGTTATCAAACTGGTATCAACAAAAATAACTTGACCTTCTCTAGCATCTCTATCTAGACTTGATGTATTATTTCTAAAGGGGTAAAATATTATAAAGTAAGTGATGTTAATTTATGGTCCCATCTTCTCTCCAACTCTTCAGACCTTTATTTTTATTTTTATTTTTATTTTTTTTCTGTTCAGCCATTTCATATAGGAGGAGGACACAAATAAATCCTCCCTCTTCAGATCATGGCAATTTTAATCTATCCCATAAGCATAGCCACTATACCTTTCCTTTTTCTTACTGACATAATCATCACTTATTACAGAAATATCTAAAATTATAAATATAAACAGGATGAAACCCAGATTAGTCTATATGTCAGGAAATACAAATGGGAAATGGCCTATATTATGAATTAATCCAGAAAACAAAAATTAGATGGTGATGATGATACACTAATGTCATTTTTAGATGCCATGTGGTAGTAATAAAACTTGGTGGCAATATGCCAAAAAGATATACATATAAATTTGTCTCTAAAAGGGATGAACATAGCTCTGTCTCAAAAGGCTCAGCAAACACCTCATAATTTCTCACAGCTTTGCTTTGGAAGTTTTTCCTTCCATGAATCTCTCTTTCTAGCTAAGGAAAGGTGATATGCTGATTGGTTAAGATCAATCACTGCCCTTCTGGGGAATGGCAGGGTGGGAAATTACTATCCAAATTAAGTGGGTTGTTTCCCAAAGGCAATTAGGTCACAAAAATAACAATTATTATTAATAAATTTATATAGATTAAAAACTATTTGAGAAATAATGGTATTTATGAAGAAATGTTTAAAAGACATTCAGTAAACATCTGCATCATAATTTAATAAGGTCAATAGAGAGCTTAGATTGTGCATGTAGGATCGCCCTTTGAAAATGTTTTTATCAAATATAACAAGTCCCAATAATATTTCATTGAGGAAAGTTAGAAAAAAATGTTTACTATAATCCTACCATTAAAGACATTGGTAAATACATTATTATATTTTTGACTGATAACTTCTAAAAAAATGTCCCCACCTTAAGATGAGTAATTGTTTTATACTTTATTGCCATTATTGAATTATTAATCTGCTCAATTTCTCATTTCATTATAATATCCAAAACTTAGTGCTAAATCTATGGTCCATTCTTTGTTTATACTGGATTTATATTACACCATTTGTGTTGTGTTAATTGATGTACCATGTAAACCCCTACTCTTCTTTTGATGATTACTTTATGTTACCTACATTTTTCATATATTTTATGATCACCCTTTGGGAAATGCAGAATGTAAGAATGCAGTTCAAGTATAGGCTGTTTGAAATCTAAGATATTCTGTTGAACATGGCCTCAGTTTAGGGTCACATGCTTCTTCTATCATAACACAAAAAGCTAGATTATTATGATCTCTGTGATTAACCCAAGATAATGGAACAATTTAGTAAGAACAATATGTTTTCTCATGAATATAAGTACTCTAAAAGCCCTTCATTATGTTCTTTCTACAAGAATTTTAACAAAGATAGAAGCTAAAATAATGAAAAAACATGGGCCTTAATATTTATTTCCAAACTACCTTTATTTGCTTCTCACAGATTTGGCATTATATGAGCTACATAAAAACATGCTTTCAAATAGGTAGTAAATCCAAAGATTCATATATATATATACACACAATGGAAATTTCAATTTGAATGATTCAGTATGCATCATAAAATCAGGTGTATGTAAGTGGCAGAATTTAAAATAGTTCAGTACAAATTATACAAATCCCATCTTATTTTCCACAAATCATAGTAGTATGCTGGCATATAATTGCCCATATTCACATTTAATTAGCTGTCAAAACACCTATGGCTGCATTTATCCAATTTACAAGTGTAAAGGGAAAGCATATGAAAAAGGGCCTGTGCACCACGCTTGTAGAATACATGCTGTGCCTGCTTTTGCCATTTAATATTCATGTTCTTAACAATAAAACTAAAATATATGATGCTTATTATTTGTTTGTTCCAACGCATAAAGAACATGTTTTATGGTAATTGCTAGGGACTGCGATAAGGAGAGTAATGATCAAGGTGGAGGAATAATAGATGTATTGTTGCTTTTATTTTTTAAAGATCTCTACTTTATTTCATTGCAGGACAAAAGGAAAAGGGAGAGAGAAAATTAAGTGTAGATAATATAGGATATAGAAAATAGTGTATCAAATGGTAAGAGACTTAAACAGAACTAATTTAATCTTTAGAATTAATTTATTTATATCTTGTATTACTACTTCTTAACCATTTATTTAAACTGCAACTTCCAAAATTTGAAATAAATATAAAGGCATATATTCAGTAAAGTGAGAAAAGAGAGTATTATGATATCTATAAGCACTATAAAATAAAGTATTAGTATTTTTATACTGAAATATAATCAACTTGAATTTCTTCATTGTATGCAAATTAAAGTTACATTTTATAATCCAAATGTATATAAGTGAATTTTTACTCTTTATGAATTATAATTTGTATGTTTATTTACTTATACCATTTTCTCTGTTCATTGTCCTCTTGAAATGTCCTATTTTAAACTATACTTTATTATGCTTTTGTTTTTTATATTTTATTTATTATAGAGAAACTCCTCAATTATAATGGGTATGTTTGAAGAAGGGATAAGTAGTGAACACTAAAGCTTGTTAGGTTAAAAGACAGGAATTTACAGACGTTTGAACCAGAGATCATGTAATGATTTTTCCATATATTACTACATCCTTTTCTGGAAAAACTCTCTAAATCATACTGTATTGTAAAATGCCATATTTTAATGATAAACCAAAACTACACATTTAGAAACATAATGTTTTTCTCTTTTTCTTGTTTATCCATACACAGACACAGACAAATCATTTCTAAATTCTTGGTGCCAGTTGATTAGCTGGCCATTTGCCCCTACTCCTGCACATCAGATTAGCAATATATAGACTATAAGCACATTGCTATGTAAAATATGACCTCAAATTTCTACGTTATTCACATGATTCTACAGGATTGCCTTCCTACATTTACAACAACTATTTTTTCTATTTGTGTTGCTACTATGCACAGATCTGTCCTCACCACTCTAGTAATCTGAGTTAAATTGAATTTCAATATATTATTCCTACATTAAAAAATGAATGAAAATTTTGCAAAATGGCACACTGCTACATATATTCTCTAGGCCAGCGGTTCTCAACCTGTGGGTCACGACACCTTTGGGGGTCGAACGACCCTTTCACAGGGATTGCCTAAGACCATTGGAAAACACATATATAATTACATATTGTTTTTGTGATTAATCACTATGCTTTAATTAAGTTCAACTTGTAACAATGAAATTGGGGGTCACCACAACATGAGGAGCTGTGTTAAAGGGTCGCGGCATTAGGAAGATTGAGAACCACTACTCTAAGCTTTACTCATTATTAGATACTAGAGGCCCGGTGCACAAAAATTTGTGCAACTGGGGGTAGAGGGTCCCTCAGCCCGGCCTGTGCCCTCTGGCAGTCTGGGACCCCTCGGGGGTGACCACTTGCTGGCTTAGGCCTGCTCCCTGGGGGATTGGGCCAAAGATGGCAACCAGACATCCCTCTGGCAGCCCGACAGCCCTCGGGGTATGTCCAATTGCCAGTGGAGAGCAGACCTAAGCTGCAGTCAGACATCCTTCGCACTGCTGAGGAGGCAGGAGAGGCTTCCACCACCACCGCTGTACTGGCAGCCGTCAGCCTGGCTTGTGGCTGAGCAGAGCTCCCCCCTGTGAGAGCGCACTGACCACAAGAGAGCAGCTTCTGCATTGAGCGTCTGCCCACTGGTGGTCAGTGTGTGTCATAGTGACCAGTCATTCCCAGTCTTTCTGCTATTAGGGTCAGTTTGCATATTACCCTTTTACTATATAGGATAGAGGCCTGGTGCATGGGAGGGGCTGGCTGATTTGCTCTGAAGGGTGTCCCAAAACAGGGTGGGGGTCCTGTTTGGGTGCCTGGCCAGTCTGGGGGAGGAGCTGATGGCTGTATGCAGCTGGTCACACCCCCTTCAGGGTGGGGGTTCCGACTGGGGTGCCTGGCCAGCCTGGATGAGGGGCTGATGGCTGTTTGCAGCTGATCACACCCACTTCAGGGTGGGGGTCCCCACTGGGGTGCCTGGCCTGTCTGGGTGAGGGGCTTAGGGCCGTTTTTAGGCTGGCGGGCGACTGAAGCTCCCAGCCTCTTTATTTTTCTTTATTTTTTTTCTAGGATTTATTTACCTTCTATAGCTGTCACTGGAGCTGAGAGCTGGCTCCAGCTCTGAGCCCAATGCCGGCTGAAAGCATGTACCTGGGGTTTGTTTAGCTTCTATAATTGAAACATTCTTGCATCCGGAGCTCAGAGCTAGTCACGGCAGGCAGGGAACCTTGGCTTCCTCCATCACTGGAGCAAGCAAGCCTCATGTTCACTTCAGCTGTGTGGCTGCCAGCCGCCATCTTTGTTGGCAGTTAATTTGCATATCCTGCTGATTAGCCAATGGGAAGCGTAGTGGAGGTATTGTTAATTACCATGTTTGTCTATTATTAGATAGGATTTTAGCATGTACCTTACAATTTTTTTAAAAGATCACTTTGTTAATCTTATAAAAATTGTGTGGTAATCTAGTATAGAAGATATGGTTGTGAATACACAAAACAAAGTATTTATTCTTGTTTTATTATTTATAAACTAGAGACCCTATGTACAAATTTGTGTACCAGTGGGGTTCCTCGGCCAGGTCTGCAGGATAGGGCTGAAACCGGCTCTCCAACATCCCCCAAGGGGTCCTGGATTGCAAGAGGGCACAAGCCAAGCAGAGGGACACCCCGGTGCACAATTGGGGCCAGGGAGGGACTAGGGAGGGCTCCAGAGCGTGTCTGGCCCGATCAGCTGGACCCCAGCAGCAAGCTATCCTACCGGTGAGAGCGTCTGCCCCCTGGTGGTCAGTGCATGTCATAGTGATTGGTCAACTGTCTGACCCCTGGTGGTCAGTGCACATTATAGCAAGCGGTTGAACAGCCTTAGCATATCATTAGCATAGTATACTTTGATTGGCTGAACGGATGAGTGGATTGCTGGACAGTTAGCATATTAGGCTTTTATTATATAGGACTAGAGGCACAATGCACAAAATTCATGCACAGAGGGGTGGGGATGTCCCTCAGCCCAGCCTGCACCCTCTCCAATCTGGGACCCCATCACAATCTGGGACTACTGGCTCCTTACCACTTGCCTGCCTGCCTGCCTGCCTGATCGCCCCTAACCGCCTCTACCTGCCTGCCTGATTGCTCCCTAACCACTCCCCTGCCATCCTGATCTCACTCCTAACTGTTTGCTCCCCTGCTGGCCTGATTGCCCCTAACCACCTCTACCTCAGCCCTCACAACCGCGCCTAACCACCTCTGCCTCAGCCCCCGCCACTGTGGCTTTGTCCAGACGGACATTCCTGATCTCACTCCTAACTGTTTGCTCCCCTGCTGGCCTGATTGCCCCTAACCACCTCTACCTCAGCCCTCACAACCGCGCCTAACCACCTCTGCCTCAGCCCCCGCCACTGTGGCTTTGTGAAGAAGTGGGATGTCCGGAAGACAGCTAGTCGACCCAGTTTAATTAGCATATTACCCTTTTATTAGTATAGATTAGAGGTACATGAAATTTGTGCACTCGGAGCAGGGGTAGGGGTCCCTCAGCCCAGATTGTGAGGGCACAGGCCAGGACTAGGGACCCCACCAGTGCACAATTGGACTGGCGAGGGACATGGGAGGTTGGCCAGCCAGGGAGGGACTGCGGGAGGGCTCCAGGGTGTGTCCAGTTGGTCTCACTCTGTCCTGATTTTCCGGACCCCAGCAGCAAGCTAACTTACCAGTCGGAGTGTCTGCCCCCTGGTGGTCAGTGCATGTCATAGTGACTGGTCTACTGGGTGACTGTCTGCCC
>NW_006296222.1:876651-882170 GCF_000327345.1 Myotis davidii
GCGGCCGACTAGACACTTAGCATTTTAGGCTTTTATTATATAGGATTCTTGTATTATTTTCCATACAAATAACTGTCATCCTACTTTCCCCTCTCCCCGTATATTATTCAGAATGATTGGCTTTTCTATGACAGTTCCTTGGCAAGAATAGATTATATTTTAAGACTGTGATTTTTCTCATGCCCAACCTCTAACATTGTAACTCAGTCATTCTTTGTTCTCCTTAGACTAGCTATTGTAAGAAATATGGAGGGAATGTAGGGGAAAAGCCTAGCTTCAGTGAAGAATATCTAAAAACTTTCAATCCTTCAGCTAAAATATTTCCTACACCCAACTGGACTTACTAATGTTACTCCACATTACTTTCTAGACGTATATTTATTTTGGCCTGGGGAAGATTAAGAAGCAGAAGGTGAAAAGGAAAAAAAAAACACACGTTGATGAATAAATTTTACTTTTTTATTCTGGTAAAATATACATAACATAACATTTACCATTTTCAGTGTTCAATTAAGTGATATTAAATACATTCACATTGTGCACCCATCACTGAGCCCCATCACTTTCCCAAACACACCAGCCCCTGGTAGCCACTGTTCTACCTTCTGTCTCTATGAATCATGCAATATTTGCTGTTTTGTGTTTGGCTTGTTTCATTTACACAATGACCTCAAGTTTCATCCATATTTCAAACATGCTACAGCAAGTTTCAGAATTTCATTCATTCACGAATATACATTTGATTTGTTTTCAGCTTTTGGCTGCTATGAAAATGCTGTTGTGCACACTGATGCACAGATATTTCAGTCCCTGTTTGCATTTTTTTTTTGCATAAATGCCTGGAGGTGGAATTGCTGAATGACATTAAAGTTCTGTGATCAATTGTTTGAGGAACCACATTTTAATGCTATCAGCTTGTCTAATATTAAACAATGAATTCTGATAAAAATTTTTAAATATATAATCTTATAATTGAATTTCTTTAAAGTAATTACATATGGTGTCAACACATACTTAATACTATGGGGGCAATAAATATTTTTATAAAACTGAACGGAGTTTTTGTTGAACTTGCCTAACAAACTTTTTTGTGTGTATTAATACATGCAAAACAGAGTTGAAGAGGACATGATACAGTGCAGTTTGTATTTGGATCCAACTTACAGATTGCATGGGATAAGAGGGTGGTAAAAAATAAGCAAGAATTGAGTAGCTATTTTGAAGAACAAAATGCATAATATAAACAAGCGTGTAAAGTAGACAATATTGAAGATTTTAAGCAAATCATGCTTTACATTTCATATTGACAACCCCAGGAAAACTTCCTGCTGTTTATCTAGCTGACTTACTGTGCGATTGTTTTTATATACCACACAGAACAGTAGCCTCACATACAAGAGATTTTATTATGCTCCAGAATTCAAACAAATTGGCACAGAATAAATGGAAGGTATATGATTAGTTGGTAAATTACTTTCTTGATTTCTCTTTCTATTGAGTGCTATAAAACTCATTTCACAATTTCTTTATAAAATATTTAATATTTAAATAACTGCCTTTTATTTCAATATTTTATGTAAGTACTATCTAAAACTATATGTGACAGTAATTTTGTGGTACCTGAAAATAACATTGTTCATTAAAAAATAACAGTGAACATTGCAAATGCATGATCTTTAGTTTGCATTCTGCAAGTTTTTAGGCAAAAAACTGTTGTATAAACATTGCTGTGATTGCTTACGAATCATTTTATTTAGGCAGATTAATTAAGGCCTATATTTGCATTCATATATTATAAAATATATATTAAATTTATGTGCTGTCAGTTACACTCATATTTAATAATTATAAAATATTAATGAACATTTTCCATAATTTTTGATACAAGTATGCTGCCAACAGCATATTTACTGATCATCAATTCTCTTCCCTACTGCACGTTTGCCATACTTGACATGTTAATCAATTATGTTCAGATATGTACCATCAACTTGGTATTGTTTCTAAGTTTGAGTAACATCATGAATAAACAAGTGCTTTACAGATAGCCATTATTTCTCTCATGATTAGTAACTGATACTTTGAAGAATATAGAATATTGGTTAAATTAAGAATAAATCAAGTGCAAAAAAAACACAACAAAGCAAAACCATTAATAAAAATCTTATTTTCCTGTATTAAAGAAAAATCATAAAATTTCATTCAAATTGTAAGACACATAACTTCTGAGATTTCTTAAGTGCTATAAAAACTACTCTTTCGGCTAAAAGTTTTTTGAAAGAAAATATATGTGCATGTAAATTAAATCAATTGTTCTCAAATTATTTGCCACCATAACCTCTGTTCATTTTTCTCATATAAAACATTAGATAGTGAAGGGTATTTTTGATTAAACAATAGCAAGTGAAAAGTAATAACTTAACTTTTCTATTCATCAAAACATATTTAGCCCTGACCGGGTTGGCTCAGTGAATAGAGCGCCGGCCTGAGGACTGAAGGGTCCCGGGTTCAATTCCGGTCAAGGGCATGTGCCTTGGTTGCGGGCATATCCCCAGTGGGGGTATGCAAGAGGCAGCTGATCGATGTTTCTCTCTCATCGATGTTTCTAACTCTCCATCCTTCACCCTTCCTCTCTGTAAAAAATCAATAAGATACATTAAAAAAAACATATTTAGAAACTCTGGTCACTAAATTCTATCACAACATAAAGTTAATATAATTGCATCTAAAAATGAATAAAACTGTAAAAGCCTTTATAACAATATTGTGCTTTATATTATGCTTACTGAAGTATCAACAGGAGGTTTGAGAATAGAGTACCTATTGCTCATGTGAATGAAAAATAGGAATGTGAAGACTCCAAGCTGGAAATCAGAGATCAGGGACATCTACTTGTACCAGCAGTTCAAACTTTTAAGTTCTGTTATTAATTCCCTGTTGCTTTTATAAATTCCTGAACCAATTACACCAATTAGAGCATGCACATACAGAGAAAACATGTGTTTAAGGGTTAAATAAATACACAGAAACAACAGAGAGTAAGTCCAAGTTAAATTGAGATTATAGATATATAGATTCTTGATTTTACCAATCCTTCATTCTTGTTTATACTCTCAACAGCTTTTACTTTAATTTCTTCTACCATTTTTCTTCACATCTTTTTTCTTTTTATTAAATAAAACTTTATTGAGGTATAATATACATACCATAAATTTACCCATGTAAGTATATGATTCAATGATTATTAGTAAATTTGAAGATTTGTGCAATCATCAAAATGATCCAATTTGAAAATATTTCCATCACCTGGAAGATATTCTTTCTGCTCATTTGCAGACAATCCAGATTCTCACTGACCACCTCTCCAGGAAACCACAAATCTACTTTCTGCTCCTATAATTAGGCCTTTCATTTAAATGGAATCTCATACAATACTAGTATGTGATCTTTTGAGTGTGGATTCTATTAGCATAGTATTTTGAAATTCATTCATGCTTTTGACAAGGACAGAATTCTGAGATGTCCTAAATTAAATTACAGCAGGTCTTAGGGTAGAAGAAAGAGACAAGATAGGTTAATCTGTTAACCACTACAGGGCAAAACCAACAAAAGACTGTTGGTATTTCAGAATGTATGTTGCAATGTTGAATTAACTTCCAGGTGGCTACTTCCACATTTATCTAAAGAGAACAGCCAAGTGCCACCGACCACTTGCTTACCTACACACTTTCTAGACTCTGCACCTATTCTAGAACTAGCCCGGCTTCACCCTCTCCCACCACTTTTATTAATAGCCAATATAAATATTTGCACAACAAATTACATCCCTCTTTCCTTTGTTCATGTACAAAAAAAAAGCCCATCAACTTCAAAGTGGGAGATGTGTTGCCTTCTCAACTCAGGCCTGCTGCTGGTTGGTTAGACTACATGCCCCAGGACCTGGCCCTTTCTGGCTAGCATTTGGTTCAATAAACCCTTTCTTTCAGAAAACCTTTAAGCCATGAAATTTTTTGTTTATACTTTATTATATTTAAGAAGTGTATTCCTTTTGCTGTCTGAATGGAGTTGGATTGTACCATATTATCTGGATTTTCTAGAGCTCCAATAACTAAGTACCACACCCTAGGTCGGTGATGGCGAATCTATGACATACTTGTCAGAGGTGACACGCAAACTCATTTTTTTGGTTGATTTTTCTTTGTTAAATGGCATTTATATATAGAAAATAAATATCAAAAATATGTCTTTGTTTTACTATGGTTACAAATATCAAAAAAAAAATTTCTATGTGTGACACGGCACCAGAGATAAGTTAGGGTTTTTCAAAATGCTGGCAGGCCAAGCTCCAAAGGTTCGCCATCACTGCCCTAGGTGGCTTAAAACAACAAATATTTAGTCTCTTACAGTCCTGGAGACTAGAAATCCAGGAGATGATAGAGCCATGCTCTCTCTGAAAGTTCAGGGAAAGATCCTCCCTTTTGTCTTCCTAGCTTCTAATGGTTGCCAGCAATCCCTGATGTTCAGTGGTTTGTAGAAACACCACCCCAATCTCTGCCTCTGTTGTCCCATGGCATTCTTCTTGTTTGTCTCCATGTCTCCTCTATTCTCTCTTAGTATAAAGATACTGGTCATTGAATGAGAGCTCACCTAACCTAGCACGGCCTCATTTAATGAATTACATCTGCAAAAACCCTGTTTCCGAATCAGGTCACCTTCGAAGTTTCCAAATGGACCTGGATTTTGGGGGGAGACATATGCAAACTGTCTCTGGAAGGGGACTAGGCTGAGGTGGGTCTGTCCTGGCACAGTCTGGGGTGTGTGGGTTCCTGACTTCATGCAGGAAAGATGTCAAGAGACGAGTCCAGGTGATGTGGAGAGTACGCTTATTAAAACTGGGGATAGTGAGCCAAAAGAGGAGCTTGGGATAGAAGCAAGATCACAGCAACAAGACTGGGCCAAGGCAGGGCTGCTTACATTCAAGAAAATGGTTACAGTGACAAAAGGAGTGAGCCACAGTGGGCTGCTTGACTCTGCAAGAACATCACAGAGGTCAGAAGCAGGACCCTTGGAGACAGGATCAGGGGTTAGCCCTGGATTAGCTGCTGCTGCCCACTGCTCCCCTGGTTGCAAGTCTCCTCTGAACCCTTAGAGCTTAGGAAAAAGAAGGAAAAGTACATACCTCAAGAAAGGTTGCGGGCGGTTGCAGGCATGCTCAAGGGAGAGTGTGCTCTGGTGTCCTATGTCCTGAGGTTTTTATCTGGTTTTTTGCAGGTGGGAATTTTAGAGGAAATCTCAATCAGAATATTCATCAAATTTTCTGGTGTGTCTTTTGATATGCAGATGCAGAAAAATGAGCATATAATGGGGGTTTTGATCATCTGATGGTCAGCTTCATCTCTACCTTTGATTTGTCTGGCTCTAATTGTTTTTCTTATTTATTCTCTGACATCAGTTCTTGGGTTTGTCTGGCACTAATGTCCCTAACTGGGTCTCTGTTTTCTACCTCTCTGACTAGAGTG
>NW_006296222.1:882528-890835 GCF_000327345.1 Myotis davidii
ACTCTAACTTAACTCTGGTGCCGTGTCACATATAGAAATTTTTTGATATTTGCAACCATAGTAAAACAGGCTTATATTTTTGATATTTATTTTATATATTTAAATGCCATTTAACAAAGAAAAAATGAGTTTGCGTGTCACCTCTGACACGCGTGTCATAGGTTTGCCATCACTGCCCTAGGATCAAACCAGGCAGACAGAAAAGAGAAACTTAGCAGAATCCAACTTACTATAACAAGTCAAAACCAAATTGGAAAACTATAGACTATAGTTTTAGACTATAGATGAGAATGAGAGAGACTCCATTTTAAGGAAGAGAAACTGTATAGATGCTGGAAATAAGGGTGAGACTGGGCTACGGGGAGGCATCTGAAGCAAAAAAGATCAGGCAACTTTCATAGATATGGGCCAATTGGGATAGAGATATTTATATAACACACTAGTGACCCAGTGCACGAAATTTGTGCATGGGGGGAGGGGGTTTCTTCAGGCCAGCCTGAACCCTCTCCAATCAGGGACCCCTCAGGAGATGTCTGACTGCCAGTTTAGGCCCGATCCCTGTGGACATCCCTCTCACAATCTGGGACTGCTGGCTTCTAACCGCTCCCCTGCCTGCCTGCCTAATCACCCCTAACTGCCCTCCCCTGCCGGTCTGGTTGCCCCCAACTGCCCTCCCTCGCCAGCCTGATCTCACCCCAATGGCCCTCCCCTGCTGCCCTGGTTGCTCCCAACTGCCTTCCTCTGCCGGCCTGATCTCGCCCCCAACTGCCCTCCCCTGCAGGCCTGATTGCCCCTAATTTCCTCTGCCTGCCCCATCACTGCTAACTGCCCTCCCCTGCAGGCCTGATCTCACCCTCAACTGCCCTCCCCTACTGGCCTGATTTCCCCTAACCCCTTGCTGGCCTGATCGCCCCTAACTTCCTCTGCCTCAGTCCTCATCACCATGGCTTTGTCCGGAAGGAAGTCGGACGTCCAGAAGATGGCCGGTTGACCCAGTCTAATTAGCATATTACCCTTTTATTAGTACAGATTAATGAGAAGAAGGCAGAAAAGTCAGCACTGACACAAGCAAAATAATGTTTTCTATTCTCTTTAAAAGACCCAGAGTCCAGAAGTTTATACTTGCTTCATTTTCAAGTGACTTCTCATGAATAGCTAGCTGCTGATTAAAAAGTACCAGAAGCTTCTTATTATATTTGTCTAAACTTCCTGGAAATCAATAGAAAAATTAATATTTTTAAAGTTAACTTGACTGTGTACTGCCTGGGCCATAGGATAGAGCTATGTACCTTACTCACAATACCTTTTATTCTAATATCTTATGTCTGTGCTCTTACTATGTAAAATAATCAATCATATTATATCATGGCCTTTAATTCTGAAGTTCTAAGATTTCCAGTTTCTTGCATAACCCACCTACCATTTTAGCATCCTGATTTCTTATCTACATACTATTGCCCAGTGCACAGATTCATGTACATTGAAAGGAAATTAATTAGAAGGTGGCCAGTGGGGTAGGACTGGGCATGAGCAGCCGGACACATCCTGGAGCCAAACTCCCATGGTCCCTCCTCTGCCAGCTGCATCTGGGGTAGTGCCATGGCTTGAAGGTCATTTACGGAGTGAGTGGGGTCTCTCTGGCAGGTGGGGTCCCTCGGCCTTGCCTGCAGGGATCGGGCCAAAACTGGCTCTCCAACATCCCCCGAGGGGTCTCAGATTGTGAGAGGGTGGTTCTTGAGTGACGCACCCCAGAATCAGGCTTCCTCCTCTCTGGTTCCAGGTTTGTCACCCGAGAACCATCACTGCCAAGTCACCACAGCTCAACAGCTTCTGTGTTGAGCGTTTGCTCCCTGGCGGACAGTGCATGTCATACCTACTGGCCAGTCAGACGGTCAGATGGTTTCTTAGCCTTTTATATATATAGATACTATCTTCAAGCTAAAAAGTATCAGTAGGAGATATTAACAAATAAGAAATTAAGTTTATACATTTAAACCACAAACTCACTGTAATTCAGATTTATATTTTACTAACAAAGTATTTTGTTTAATTTACAAATTCAGGGTGCTAAGTAGGTTGATTAAAATTACAATTTGCATGTTGATATAGATTTTCTTCCTTATATGAATGGACCAGAGATCATCAACAAAATGTACTTAGTTTAAAAATTCCAAAACTTCGACCTTAAAACTTATAACTGAAGAAAATAAATCACACAAAAGCAAAACTTGTCTAAGACTCAAAATATGTACATGTAGCAAGTAGTATAAAAGCATTTCCCTATTGATTCCTCTTTTATCAGATGGAGTACATTGGGAGACTAATTTGAAAATAAGAATAGTCCAATATAATGTAATAGAAACTGAAACAGAAATGAAGTGTTTTTTATCTAAAAATAAAATCATGGCTTATCTGTGGATCCTAACTATCCATCTTCTCTGTACCATCTGTGATATTGAGGATCATGGTTTTTCAAAGAGAAGGGGGTAGTGTTTTTCAGAGAGGAATAGCTAAAAAGAAGTCTATGGTAATTAACTCTATATATTAAATACCATAAATGCTTACAGTGATTTGGAAGCTTTAATAAACACTAGCTTAGCTTAAGTAACATTTTCTTAGCTCAATGTAATAAGCCCCTCATTTTATGTATCTAGGGAATTTTTATGACTACTCTCTTCAATGCCTATGACTTTACCTATACCATAATCATTCCATATCTGAGAAAGTACACAAAACAAAAGAAACTAACAAAATGTTTATCAGGGCAATTCAAACCTATCTGCCCTCCCCAGCTCCTTCAGAAACCTCAGGAATATATTCTTAAGGATCCAGTGGTCTACTTTCTCTTATTTGCTTAATGTCTCCTAAGCCGCAAATATTTTCAAATTGTCCTTACTCATCCCTCATTTACCATTTCTCTCTTTCTTAACCTATAATAATCACCACTTAAAAAACCCCTCAGTGTTAAAAAGAACAGGTATTGTCAAGACTTATACTAATGTTTTTGAGTGGCCTATCCACATACTAACTCATTTGGTTTTCATGAGATCTATGTATAGTTTATATCTAGGAGGGAAAAAAAAAAAAAACAAGCACAAAACATAGAAGAGTAGAAAAAAGAAGGGATATTTTTCCAGATCATTAATTTAATAACTGAAACTAGACTTGAAACCACCAGTATTTAGATTTTTTTATTCCTTCATGTATCCCCAATGCTTAGCACAGTGCCCAGTGTACAAGAAAAGCTTAAATACATAGTTTGGATAAGTGATTAAATAGATGTATGGTTAAGTAAATATTTTTGAAGTTGTTAGTTTTCCATGAAAAGATGCTGCAAGTCTTTGTATTACATACATTTGTAGAGATTCAGAAATGGCCAATTCACAGTGGCCAATTTGCTTAGTGGCATAATGGAAGCCTAAATGAAGTCAGCAGAAACTCTCAAAAACAATTTCCAGTAAAACGATTTTGCCATTTTTACCACTATTCAACTATTGACTATAATGACTGATACTTAATGCTGACATTCTCTAGCTTCAGTGTGCTCATGGAAAACTGTTCTTCCTGATGAAATATATGCTTATAACAATTCTGGTTTTTTTTATATATCATTTAAACTAGTTGTAATTATAATTGTAATTTCAAGAAATACCATATAAGCCAGTGGAGGGAGTAAAAAAACAAACAAAAGAATACAATTATTTATTTAAAACTCTGTGAGTTTTATACATCTGATTAGCTCTGTATTTATTTTATAAATAAAGATATACAAATAACTAAATTTAAATGGAAGACACAAATTATAAAATACTAGAAATACAGCTGTATTTCTATTGGCATTTTAGCCACCTGTTCCCTAAAACAGGAAACGTAGGCATGTGGTCACTTCCTTTAAGGCTAACCTCCTTCCCAAATTCTCCCTATACTTTTACTCACTCATTATAGCCCTCAGGTAGTTTCATTTTATATTCTGAAGAGAGTTTATAATTTTTTGTGGTTGTCCAAAATGATCATGACATTTTAAATGCTAGGATTATTCGTGATCATTTTAGACAACAATACAGCTAAATTTTTATTAAGCAACAAATGATCATTGATTTCTTCACAACCAATAAAGAATATTTTCTTTAAAAGTAATATCCTTGCTTAATATTAGTGACCTAAGAAATGTTCACAATGACAACATAGTAGATATAGAATGCTCATCCTGGCATATTTCTATTAAAATCATGTGTAAACTTGTAAGTCTGACTCTTCTATGTTTATTATTTATTCAGAATTCCTACATATTTTAGTCTAAATTTTATTTTCTTGTGATAACAAAACTTATTTATTAATCATCATTAAAGTTAAATATATAGTTTATATTGAATTATACATTTTATTGAAAGCAATTAAGCTGTTAGATGTGCATCTACTTTTGTTTTGAGAATCCTAACTTGTTAAAATAATGTTTTAGTAGAATACATATCAAATGGTATAAAGAACATATTTTCAAGACTTTATTGTGAAAAAACCTAATAATATAAAACTCTCTCATTTGCTGTATGTTACGTTATTTTTAAGAGAAAGGCCTATAAGATTTGTACTTGATCCTGATTCTAAATAGTGTGCACATTTTCATAGCCTTTTATATTTTACTGTAGTTCTCAAATATATAACCTTTGCCAAATACCAAGCTCAGTTCAACATCTCTGAGTGGTAATACTAAACTCTCTTTCTCTAACCTAATTCCTTAAACTGTATCATGATATCTTTCTGGACCTGCTTTTCTGCACCTGTTGGTAATTTCCATACATTCAAATGTCAGGTGGTTGGGTTTGTTAGCTGGGAGAGCTTTTCATCTTACCTTGGATAGCATTTTGCCCATTACTAGGTGTGCTTTTTTTTTATGGGCAGGATAATGATATTCATGGGAAAGTGTGGGCCAGAGAACTAAGCTGAACATTGCAGCAAATCTGCATCACAATGCACTGCCCACTTTTTATTACAGAGAGAGAGAGAGAAGTAGAGCTATAAGGATATTTTCTAAGGCCTTACTGTGAATTCCATGTAGAAAATTGGTTTGGGATCTGATTATTTAGGAAGGTATCTCACAAGAATATTAGTCAAGTAATAGGATGCACAATTTGTAACTTGCCCTTTTTATTCCTTACCAACTCTCAGCTTTTTTTGTTTCTTTTTAAATTTTCTTTTCGATTTAAAAGTTACATGAAAGAAATAGACAGGTACAAAATGATAACTTTTACAGGGACATATGGTTCCATGCTGACATAAAGGGGATAAAATAGTGACTTTAGAAAGAGGCATTGTGAAAGAAAAGAGAAACCTTTTGATCATATTCTGACCTGGTACAAGCATAGCTGAATAATATGATAATTCTGTGTGTTATTTGGAGATCCACACACCAGTTTCAGAACCACTGTCATAAACAGTATGGATACCATGGTATATGGGTGACTGTGAACGTGTACCAAACCAGCAAACCTCAAGATTATTTTTCAGAAAAAACACTTGTCAGTCAACATATATTTATTGATTTCCAGGCAATTAATTATAACCAGAAATTCAGTGGTGGAAAAACAAATATGATCCCAGGACATATAAGGCTTACAGTCATGTGTAATAAGCAGAGAATAATTAAATAATGCCAAATTTTAAATTATGCTAAGTCCTAAGAAGGAAATGCACAGGGATCTAGGCTTAATGAAGGTTCCTTTGAGGAAGTAACATTTGAGATAACATTGAACTGTGAACTGAAGGTCAGGTAGGAATTAGCCAGGAGAAAGGGCAAAAGTAGCCATCCATGTAGAGGAAGTAGCAGTTTTATAAGGACTTGAAGCGACACTAATCACAACACATTTGAAAAACTGCTCAGATTGCTATAACTAAAAATGAAGGGAGCACAACCTATATAATAAAAGCCTAATAAGCAAATCAACGGAACAGCGGAAGGACCAATGGAATGACCTGTTGCTATGATACACACTGACCACCAGGGGGCAGATGCTCAACACAGGAGTTGCCCCCAGCTCACAGGCCCAGGCCAGGCAAGGGGGGTGTCAGCAGGGCCCCTTCTCCCTTATCTCCCCACCAGTAGCCCCACAGATTGGCCTTTATCGCCAGGCCAGGCCGAGGGACCCTACCCATGCACGAATTTTGTGCATCAGGCCTCTAGTGAAAAATAAACTCAAATTGGACTTTGAAACCATACTAAGGTTTATAACTTTATCCAATGAGCCATGAGAGTTTTGAGGAGTTAAGAGCAATGCATTGCCATGTTTACATGTGCAGTTTCGATGTGATCTCTGTGGTATGAGTGTGGTGACCACATTGAATGAAACATATAGATATGGGGACACTAATCAGGAGATTATTAGCTCTAGAACGTGAACTGCCTTTCTGATACATTGGATTAGCATGGTGGAACTATAAGTGGAAAGAAGTTGTTTATCTGCGAGATATTTAGTAAATTAAATACAGTGGACTTGATGACTGACTACATGTTCTTTAAGCAGACCATCACCAATGCTATTAATTGTGGTTGGTTAAGGACACTCACTGAAATGGGAAACACTCTCTCAGTTTCCCTTATCCATGGGTAGTGTTTTGGCTACAGTGGATGCGAGGGAGTGTTGAAATATTCTAGAGATAAGGTATGGCTATGCAGGTATGGGACTCAAGAGGGAAATCTGGAGTGGAGATATAAATATGAGACTGATCAGAGTATAAGTGGTAACTAAAATCATGAATATGAATGGAATCTACATGAACATCCTGTCTGAGATTTTAAAACAAGCCTTGAAAGGAATTTAAAGAAAGAAACCGGTAAAGAGGAACACATGCTGTTAATATATAATAAATATTTTTATTTTCTTGAAACTATGTGTAGTAAGCTGAAGAAGCTGATACCAAGGATTTAAAACTCAATAACATTGCTTCCTCTTAAAATATTGTAGTCTAGTGTAATATATAGTGCAATAAATATTCATAAAGTATTTTTTTCTGTTTTATTAGAAAATATTTGCATTCAAAATGCTGGACATATTAAAACACTTTTTGAGTTTTTAACATTGAATTTTGAGATCTTTTTCAAAGAATAAGTATATACAACAAAAACACTGTATCTTCTTAGAGCTCTCTGTAACAAGTTTAAAAGGTGGCTTACAAATATTCTTAAAGGAGATATAGGTATAAACTCTGCTATTTAATCCAATTTTGCAAGCAATGACAAATTTCCAAAGGAAGTATAGCTACAATACTGTCCAAAGAAACCCAAGGAACAGCTAAGAGTGTAGGTAGCAGTGTGATTTCTATGAGGGGGCTAAGTTTCACAAGTAGTGATGTTGAAGCCGATATAAGCACATTGTATTACACATTGCATTTTACCTGTGACCACCATACTGACAGAAATTATAGGTTGGTTTATCTACAGTCAGAACTATCTAAACTGCTAGGCCACTATGTGGGTTTATATAACAATCCAAAATTAATGTTTTAAATGAATGCAATTGCATTCAACTTCAAACAAGCTAGATGTGTCTCAAAAAGTAAGGTACAAACAGGGACATCTAATTATAGATATGGGTTTCTGCCTGACCCCAGACTTGATAAAACTGGTTAGCACTTTATCAGCATATCAGAAATTCAAGTTAAGCCTAAAATTGTTCTAACTTTGATGGACAGTGATAAAGTGTAAAGACATCTGTGGACTCAATCTTAATGATATTAAGTTTTATTTGAAAGCAGTTTTGTTTTGTTTTTTGTAACAGGATATCCACTTCCCTGGAATTTTTATTTAATGTATTTTTATTTAATGTATTTTTATTTAATGTATTATTTAATGTATAACAATGTGAAGGAAAAAATACTGAGAACCTACTACCTTCATTGTTGTTACCAGCATCAGCAGTAATGGGATAGCGTTAGCTGACCAATTTTAAGTTACAATAAAAACAAACTGGAAATTAAACTAGAATGTAACCATTTAAAAAGCCTCACTATATAAACATAAAATCAATAGCCAAGTTTTTTTTCTAGGTATGTGCACAACACTATTAAGAAGAGCAAATAAAAAGTGACATTCTTGAATTATAGTAGATATGATTTTTTTTTATTTTATTTTTTTAGTCTTTTTGATTTTTTTTAGTTATTTTTTTTATTATTATTAGTTAAGGTGTTACAAATGTGTCCTTACCCCCCCCCATTAACCCTCAACCTCCCCCCTCACACACACTCATGCTCCCATCCCCCTGTTGTCCATGTCCATTGGTTTGGCTTATATAACTGTATACAAGTCCTTCGGTT
>NW_006296222.1:895485-901705 GCF_000327345.1 Myotis davidii
GACGCGGTCACGCTGCTTGAGATCCCTTGTGTCCAGGTTAGTAGCTGGTCTCTGGATGCCAGCAACAATCGCCCAAAATGGCGCGGTCTCCGCTGCTGCGCTGGCGCACCGAGAGTGGTTTCAGCCGCAGTCTCCAACTGTCCTTTTTTTCCTGGGGGTCCTCGGTCTTTCCTAGCTGCAGACAGTCTCTCAGCTGAAAATCCTCTGCCTATTCGGGCTGTATGTTACCCGTTTCAGCTGCTCACCCTTATCTGCTCCAGGAGAAGGCACAGGACACGTCCCTTTATACCTCCGCCATTTTCCCTCCCCCAGTAGATATGATTTTTATCAGTTCAGCGTTTTCTCCAGGGAGGAGTGAAATACAGTGGGGCCTTGACTTACGAGTTTAATTCGTTCCGAGACCGAGCTCATTAAGGAGCTCATTAACTCAAATTACTCTATCAACTCAATGCAAAAAATCGGCAGAGAGACAGCTGGTATCTCAAAAAACTCATTAGTCGGGACACTAGTAAGTCAAGGCCCCACTGTACACAGCTTAGTCTTTGTCATCTCACACCACAAAATAGAACCACCTAGAAAGTAAGGGATAAAATCTCCCTGTAGGCACAGATAGATAAATGGATAGACAAAATGGTAATGTTACTAGCACCTCCAGAGTAGCTTTAGGAATATTTAAAATAAAGGGCTGACTTCCTGTTATGACTTGGTCCATTCAACAGGCTGTTAAACTACAGTATGAATGCTTACAGATTCAATGCTTATGCTGGTAATTGGTAAATAGAATATTTCCATTTTGTTCACACTTTCCATTAGCTCATTAATTTATTTTCCTTCTGCTTAGAAACGGATAATAGTGTTCCTAAAATGAAAATCTATGATAATGAATCAATCAATGATTGAGCACTAAATTATCTTGATACTTATTGTATTTACCAAAAGGCTTCCATTATTTTCACTATAACTAAATTAATAGGTATCAAATCTAATTAGTAATTTTAAAATTTAATATAAATTGGCAGATTATCTGTGTCAAAGTTTTTAAATAGGTCTGTGGTAAGTCATAGAAAGTCAAGTCAAAAATGCAATTTGATTATTTTTTATTGTATTTAACTTAACTGCAGAAATTATGTTACTTCTAGTTTACAAATTTAAAGATTTTAAAACTATGTTCAAATGTTGAGATATATTTGCTACAAATATTTGCCTTGATTATCAGAAAAGAACAATTTTCATGCCAGGTAAATATTTCACACTTGTCAAATTGCCAATTTTTTTTTATTATGAGGGAAAAAAAGAGAGACTGTCCTCTATGACATTATAGAAAAACAACAACCACATACAGATATAATTATTTCCTTTGTTAACCTAGAATTGATTTATTATTTTGGCAACTGGCTGAATATAAGCAGACAATAGATTAATGTCAATAATCTAAAAACCAGAAGCACTATTCAAAACACCAACCACAGCTATCTGTCATTATTTCATTGGGGGAGTAGGCAGTGGATTATATTACACTAACGGCCCGATGCACGAAATTCGTGCAAGGGGCTCAGCCCTCCCAGCTGCCTCGTGTCCCTGCCTCCCACCCACTGATCCTTCAGGAAGGTCATTCTGCCATCCGGTCTAATTACCTATTAACTCTTTATTATATAGGTTGTTTAGGTAAAGCACAATAAACACCCATATATAACATCTATCATACCAGGATGAAAAACACTTTAAAAAATGAATATTTTCTATTCACTAGGTATTCTGTATAAAATTAACAAACTCTTGCTTTTTTAAAAAATATTTTTATTTATTTCAGAGAGGAAGGGAAAGGGAGAGATAGAAACATCAATGATAAGAGATAATCACCGATAGGTCCCTCCTACACACCCCCTACTAGGGATGCAGCCTGCAAACTTGGCATGTGCCCTGGCCAGGAATGAACCATGACTTCCTGGATCATGTGTCAGTGCTCAACCACTGAGACATGCTGGCCAGCAAACAACTGCTTTTCATGCAGTAAAGCTGATGATTTTCTGCTAACAATGTCAGACAATAAGTAAGTAAATTATACAAATTAAATAATTACAAGGAATAGTACGCCTTATAAGAAAACAGAATTGGTTAGTGAATGAAGAAATGATTAAGACACAGAAGAGCTAAGAGAGATGTGACCATTATATGAGGAGGACATTTTTTGCTTTTAATCAGAACTTAAAGAATTTGTCAGGAACACATTTTTCACTGAACCATCTAAATGATGCTCTTCTGGAAGCAGGGAAATGAACACAGAGAAAAGTACATAATAATAATGATTAAGTCAGAAAAAATTAGATGTTGAATTAAGATATTGGAAAACAATAGCAATAAATGGCAACAGAGTGATCTCATTTATTGGTAATTGATGCTAAAATCTATGTTACTCAGGTGGAAGAAATAGTGATTAACTTTCAACTATATTGTTGAGAAAATCTTATATACATATTAATAATAAAATCTGAGAGAGAGAGAGAGAGAGAGAGAGAGAGAGAGAGAGAGACATGGATGTGAAAAACACTGATCTGCTTGCCTTCCACACATGCCTCGGCTGTGGCTTGAACCCGCAATCTGGGTATATGCCCTGACTGGGAATCAAACTCACAAGCTTTTGGTGTACAGGACAACACTCCAACCAACTGAGCCATGCTGGCCAAGGCTCTAAATTATAATTCCTAAAATTAAATAATGTAAATGACTTGCCCTTTTATAACATTTAATAGTTCTTTTCAAAATGATTTATCATAATCCCTTATCTAATCACATGAATATAAAAACATTTATAGAAAACTATTGTCAGCTACCTTATAAAGTATGTGGCAGAAAATCTATGTGTATATACTTCTTAAAGTATTTGTATGTGTATATAAAGTCACTAATTTGGCATTTCCAGAAGTGACAAATATTTATAGCAATGTCATTTAGGGGAAAACAAGTGGATCTGAATATGGCCTCTTTGAAAGTACAGTCAATAAATTAAATCAAAAATAGAAATACTGCAAGTACTAGTATATAATGTATACATTTTTACTTGTTAATAATATATAAATCCATTGTCACCATTTTGACCAATACAGTTTCCCTTTTAATAGCATGATTACTTTAACCAGTCTCCTACTAAACACTTAAATTTCTTTTTGACTGGTATAAACTGCTTAATACATCTTTATAGCCAGACCTTTACAAATTTGCCCTTCATTAGCTGAAGGTAAACTGCTGGAAGTGGATTGCTAAAACAAAGGCCATTAAATTTGAAGGTTTTCGATGATAAAAAGACAGTTTATGTTTCTGCACTGTAATCTATTATAGTGTTACTCCTCATTTATAATAGAAATTTAACAAGTAAAATTATATTTTCATTTGATTTGCTTGTTTCTCTCTACAAGTGAGCTCAAATATGTTACATGTGTTTATTTGCCTTTTATGTTTTCGTTTTTCATTAATCTATTTTTTCTGTCATTTTTCTCATCACTTAAGCATTTAATATTAAATCATAAAAATCTTATTTGTTAAAGATATTAATCTGACCTTTCACCTATGATACTTTGTTTTCTTTCGTTTTTCCTACTTTACCTTTGATTTGCCTTCATGTATTTTGATTATAGTAGCTTTCTGTTGTCAAATGTGCCGCTTTTATTCATTATGTATTTTTTTGTTGTTTTGCTAAGAAAAAGTTTCATAGCATAGTAACAATCACAAAAATACATCAAAAACTTTTTCTGATGATTATGTATTCCTTTACATTTTATAAATATTTTTGTTTTAACTTTTATTCATACTGAATTCATTTTGGTGAAGTTGAGAAAAAAGCATATAGCTTTGTTTTAGATACCAGTATCTAACAATTGTCCCAGTTCATTTTTAAATGACTAATTCTATTTCTATGAATATCAGACTTGAGGTTTACAGAATCCCGTTTGTTTCTTTGATCTGAGTTTTTATTCAAGGGCCAATACCACAATGGTTTAATATTGTAGGGGTATATTTTAATATTTGCTAGGACAATATCCCTCTTATTTCTCTACTCATAATCAATAAGCTTGGCTAATCCTTTCCATTTACATTTCCAGCCTATTGGCAGAAAGAGCTCATCTTTCTTAGCACAACTTTTAAGAGGTGAAAATATAAGAGTCCCCAAGACTCTTTGCCAGAGCAATTTTAAAATTCCACTCATATGGGACTAAATATTATAATAACATAAATTCTTCCTAAATTAATTTTAGTTCCAACATGCTTCTAATCAATATAAATGGACTATTTTAGAGATAAAGATGTAATTTTAATGTTCATATGAAAAATAAGTTAAGCATTTCTTTTATATTTTACAAAAATGTGTTGAGCTGAGTTTAATACAGGGGTAAAAAATGTTAATTACAGAGAAACAACATTTAGGAAATATTCTATGCCAATAAATAATCTCAGTGAAACTCTGACACTATTTATAAAAGCCTCACTGGTAAAGTTAGTCAAGTATATGGAATTAATCTCTATAATTTTTACCTAGCCTCAGATCACTTGGAAACAAGATAACATCAACTGAGAAATGTATTCCCTCTACAGATAAATTAAAAATTTCAGAGTGAAAATTACTCTTTGAGATAAATGATAAGATGAGGAACTAGAGGTCTAGAGAATTTGAGTGACTCTCCCCAGGGCACAAAACTATTTAAGTGCTCAACAGGGAGTAGCAACCAATTCCCTAAATCCAGGTGCAATTTCTGTTGCACTCCCTAGGCCGTTTCTACTGGATCTTTTGTATTACTCCTTCCTTCCCCCTAGTTTTACTGCAGCCATGCTCAGAACAGTATTTTTTTTCTAACCAAGATAATTCAGATATAGCTGGGCAAAGAGGGTAGACACATGTGTGATTAAATGCCTCAGGTGCTATGATAGTGCTATTATAATTGCTTACTAGATACTAAAAAACTGTCCAGTGAAAAACAGAACCCTGGGGAACTAGAAGACCAATCTTAAAGAAGGCTGATGAAGTCTCTTGAGGAGTATGTTAAGAAGAATTCCCACTGCTCTCATATATCAACACCTTGAATCCTTCTAAAATATATTCTCAGTTGTTTAAAAGTATTAGTTTTCGCCCTAACCGGTTTGGCTCAGTGGATAGAGTGTCAGCCTGCAGACTGAAGGGTCCCAGGTTTGATTCTGGTCAAGGGCATGTACCTTGGTTGTGGGCATATCCTCAGTGGGGGGTGTGCAGGAGGCAGCTGATCGATGTTTCTCTCTCATCGATGTTTCTAGCTCTCTATCCCTCTCCCTTCCTCTCTGTAAAAAATCAATATATATTTTTTAAAAATAAAAGTATTAGTTTTCATCCTTTATAATTTCAATGGCAGAAAAATAATTGAATGAAATCTAGTATACACATTCTTAGGAATACTGTATAGTTTCTAAAATTATGTTTTGAACACACATTTAATTTTTTATAAAAACCTTAAATAAAATAATGTCACAAAATATTTTATTTCTCAAAAATATATCTATATTTATACATCTACTAGAGGCCCAGTGCACAGATTTGTGGACCAGTGGGGTCCCTTGGCCTGGCCTATAAGGATCGGGCTGAAACCGGCTCTCGGACAACTCTGAGGGGTTCCAGATTGCAAGAGGGCACAGGCCAGGGCCAAGGGACTCCACTGGTGCATGATAGATCGGGACTACGGAGGGACTGCAGGAGAGCTCCAGGGCATGTCAGTTCCACCCAGTCCCGATCTGCCGGACCCCAGCCACAAGCTAACCTACCTGTCGGAACATCTGCCCCCTGGTGGTCAGTACACATCATAGTGACTAGTCAAACGGTTGAATAGTCAGACATTTAGCATGTTAGGCTTTCATTATATAAAATATCCTATCTAATAAAAGAGAAACATGGTAATTAGCCATAACTTCGCTACCCTTCCCATTGGCTAATCAGGGTGATATGCAAATTAACTGCCAAACAAGATGGCGGCTGGCATCCAGGCAACTGATGCGAACAGGAGGCTTGCTTGCTCCAGTGACTGAGGAAGCCAAGGTTCCCCGCCTGCCGCTGCTGGGCTCTAAGCTGCTAAGAAACATTGTGGCAAATATAGAAGCTAAACAAAACCCAGAAATCTGCTTTCAGCTGGCTCTCAGCTTCAGTGACAGCCATAGAAGGCAAATAAATCCCAGAATTAAAAAAAAAAAAAAAGGAAAAAAGGAA
>NW_006296222.1:901853-909728 GCF_000327345.1 Myotis davidii
GAGCAGCAGGGCCTCCCAGCACCGGGATCAGCAGAGCAGCGAGGCCTCCCAGCACCAGGATCAGCAGATCCACAGGCCTCCCAGCCTTGGATCAGCAGATCCACAAGACCTCCCAGCACCAGGATCAGTGGAGCCACGAGGCCTCCCAGCCTTGGATCAGCGGATCCACAAGGCCTCCCGAATCCGGGATCAGCGGAGCCTCGAGGCCTCCGGGCACCGGGATCAGCAGAGCAGCGAGGCCTCCTAGCACTGGGATCAGCGGAGCCACAAGGCCTCCTGGCCCCTGAAGCAGGGTGAGAGGGGGCAGCGCCCAAACCCCCTGGTCACCCTGTGGCTTTGTGTGTGACAGGGGGCGGGGCCACAACCTCCCTATCCACCCTGGTCTTTTCCTGAAAGGGGAAGGCGCCCCAACCCCCTGATCAGTTCTGCTCTGTGCCTGATAGGGTGGAGCTCCCCAACCCATGACTGAGGGTGGCATCGCAACCTCCTGATCAGCCCTGCTCTGTGTGTGACAGGGTACAGAGCCCCAACCCCACTGATGGGCTCTGCTCTGTGCATGACAGGGGGCAGCGCCCCAATCCCCTGATCGGCCGGCTCTGTATGTGACAGGGTTGGCACCACAACCCTGTGATCCGCCCTGCTCTGTGCGTGACAGGGGGTGGCATACATTTACCATTTATGAGAAAAACGGTATTGAAAAAAATATTTTCTCAGTTGTGTCACAGCAGAGCTACACTAACACATTAGAGAATTATATTTTAAAAAATATTATAAAGGTTTTTATATGTCCCATATATCATAGAATTTAAGAAAGATTAGTCTTGTAACAAATGGTGCTCTCATTGCTTCAGGTCAGTGAATTTCAACTGGTGTGCCACAGGAATTTTAAAACGTAATAATATCTGACTATTTAGTCAGGGGCACTGACCTCTTTTCCCTTAGATTGGCAAATAAAAAAATATGACAAGATCCAACACAACAATAGCTGTCCAGTGTAAATAAATCAAAATTACACCCATTTTTTTGTCAGACTGGCAAGAAAACATATTTTGGTAATTAGAATTTTAGTAATTAGTTTATGTGTGCCATGAGATGAAAAATATTGAAAAGCATTGCTTAAATTAAATCAGCTAAGTATTAGTTAATAAACTGAAAATAGTAAGAAAAATGTAACCTTTACAGGGAAAACTAGATGTGAATTAAGAAAGATAGTTTAATTGTATGCGGCTTAAAGACTAGAAATGTAAAATTCCTCCTCTCTTTGTATAAACACTTTGCATAATTGTTTTATTTTACTGCCTGAAATGATGGAAATTAGTTTTCTTAAAGTATAGTTGGTAAATGTAAAAGCTAGATATTTCTTAAAAATCATCATACTTAAAATCAATTAAAGAATTAATAAAGAAGTAGAAAATCAATCAGAAAACCCAGTGCTCACACAAACTTCAAGGGAGTTGGATTCATATCAATGTATATTAACTTAGCCCAGAATGTAATTCTCCTAAGGAAAATAATTGCTTCCTTGTTTCATCAATCACATGATTTAGGAATAATTAAATCAAGCAGTGCATATAAATTGCTTATCAAAGTACCTGGTACATAAGTGTTCATCTCAATATCTTAGGTTATCTCTGTATGGGTAATCATATGGATAATAATCATGTGGATAATACTGTTTTTACTCAAACCATAATAATCTTGGCTGTTTCACTGTTCATATGAAACTTTTGGAAGATGTGCATCATGTAAGATAGTCTTTACAAAATGCACAGTATTTATCCCAACAGACTTTGGTTCTTAATATAATTTTCTGTATGTTTTACTTTTATTCTTTTTTCTGTGTTATCTTTTATTTAATGACTAGAGGCCCGGTACACGACATTCATGCGCTGGGTGTAGGGGGGAGGGGATCCCTCAACCTGGCCTACATCCTCTCACAGTCCAGGATCCCTCGGTGGATGTCCAACTGCTGGGGAGCAGGCCTAAGCCGGCAGTCAGATATCCCCCGAGGAGTCCTTAGTGCTGCCTCAGAAGCAGGAGAGGCTCCCGCCACCACCGCTGTGCTCACCAGCCCTGATCCCAGCTTCTGGCTGAGTCGCACTCCTCCTGTAGGAGCGCACTGACCACCCGGGGGGCAGCTCCTGCATTGAGCATCTGCCCCCTGATGGTCAGTGCGCATCATTGTGACTGGTCATTCTGCCATTTGGTCAATTTGCATATTAGGATTTTATTATATAGGATGTATTTGAGCATAAGAGAAATTTAAGATGAAAAAGAGAAAACTTATGTTTTTCTCCAGCATGAGCTGTTCATTTCATAAAACAAGTAGTTGAAATGAGTTCAGGGACTTGCAATATATTTTAAGGACTTGAACTAAAATAATGTTTATTTTTCAATGCCCAGTTTATTGTCTACCACAAAACTCTCCTACCTAGTTTGGAAGTTTTCATATACTAATATGGCACCTCCCAAGCTAAGTGAACTCTTATCTGTATGGTCATATTACTATATCAAGAGGTAGCCCTGACATTTCTGCCACAGCACTCAATTTGTTGAGAATATATGAAAAAAGTTTACCTTCTGCCTTGTGATTTTGAAATATGTCCACAAATTATTTGAATCTTCCCATCAATAGGTGACACTGAATTCCCCTCCCTTTGTGGACACTGACTCAATGATTGGCTTCTAATGAATAAAATATGGTGTTAGTAATTGTGTGTCACTGTAGATAAAGTCATGAAAGGCATTGTGGCATTTTCCTTCCTCTCTTTCAGATCACTCGCTTTTTAGAAAGCCAATTATCATGTCATGAGGTCAACCAATCAGACATTTGATTAAAGATGGCTAGCAAAGAACTGATGCTTCCTGCCAAGTGCCATATGAGTGAGCTTGGATAAGAATCCTTCAGTCCATCCTTCAGATGACTCCAGCCCTGGTCAACACTCTATCTGCCACCACATGTGAGACCTGAGTCAAAATCAGTCAGCTAAGTTTTTTCTAAATTTCTGAACTACAGAAATCTTAGATAATCAGTATTTTCTGTCTTAAGTTGCTATATTTTGAAGCAATTGTTTTCACAGTTGCCTAATACCTGTTTTGATGCTGGGATCTGGTATTATGGCAGCATACCAAAAACTTAAGTTGTTTTAGTGGGTTTAGAAGCTAAAAGATATGTGAGGCAAATGTTTGTGGAAGTATCAAGAGCCTAAAAAAATGTAAAATTTTACAAACTTTGAGAAAGCTGCAATTGAGGGTTTATAGAAAAACATAAAAAAATCTTACTGGGAATGGGAGGAAGGGGGGTCTTTGCTTTGCAGTAATGGAATAATTAGCAAAAATAGCATCTACAGTAATATGAAAAGTAGAAAATATACTTATTGAACTCAGCTAGCTTAGGAGATTTCTAGGCAGGGTATTAAGGTGCCACCTGGTTTGGCAACCTGGGCATGTGCCTTGACTGGGAATTAAACTGGCAACCTTTTGGTGCATGGGACCATGCTAAACCAACTAAGCCACACTGGCTGGGCTTAAACTATATTAACACAAACTTGAAAGAAGTATTAAACTTCCTAGTGTTTTCATTCTATTTCTCCTTGCACATACTTTTATTTAACAATAAAAAGTTACTGTGTTACTTGGTACACAGATATTTATAACTGTGAAATACTTATGTCAATAAAATCATTTTGCATCATAAAGAGGTTTCTTGGTCTAATTTAATGTATTCAGGCCTGAATACTAGTGTTTGATATAAGACGGCAATTCTGCTTGCTTAGTATTTTCATTTGCCTTATATCTCTGCTCCCCAACCCTTCTTCCTTTCTCTCCTCCCCTTCCGCACACTCTCCCTCTATGTCATTTCTGAATCACATTTTTAAAATAGGTGTTTCTCATATTTTACTCTGGAAGCAAATCTTTGACTAGTCTTTTGTTAGCTTTCCTTTTACTATTCTCTCAAATCCATTTGTACTTACTAATATGTCTAGTATAAACACACTTAACACTGTCATATCTTTTTAACTTTACACTTACAATGTCTATCATTTTATATGTAATATATGTGTGAAAGAGAGATATGTGTGACGTATGTGTGTCTGAGCGTGTGTGTGTGTGAGGGAGAGAGAAATGGAGGGAGAGAAAGGGACATTTTCTTCTAGGTGATATATCACTTTTGCATTATTATTTTGGGATATTTATGTTCCAACTAATGAAGTTTTATTATTTTTATCAGTTATTTTATTTTATTTATTTTTAAAATATATTTTATTGATTTTTTTACAGAGAGGGAGAGGGATAGAGCTAGAAACATCAATGAGAAAGAAACATTGATCAGCTGCCTCCTGCACAACCCCCACTGGGGATGTGCCCGCAAATAAGTTACATGCCTTTGGCAGGAATCAAATCTGGGACTCTTCAGTCCGCAGGCCGACACTCTATCCACTGAGCCAAACCAGTTAGGGCAGTTATTTTATTTTTAACACATTTTATAATGCCCTTAATTCCTTTTTTCTCCTTTGGTAAAGTTTCTACTAGTTGGTTTAGGCTTTAAAATAAATTATGTAACTCTCATGTATTAACTCTCTTTGTGTTCTCCTTACATAAACTCCTGTTAGTTGACTTGACTTTCATCTATTCAACAATCAGTATGGTTTTCTACTTTCCTAGTTTCTCATTTTCTTCCATTCCCACTTTCTGGCATAATATATGGCAGTTAGGTTTTGTCACAACCTTTTTTTTTATTCTAGATTATAATTAACACGTTAAGTGCCCAGGCTGTTTTGTCTTCCGGACGGAAAGTATAGTGTCAGTCATGGGTGACTGACAGGGCACTTAATGTGTTAAACTAGAGGCCCAGAGCGAGGTTGAGCTGAAACTGGCTCTCGGACATCCCCTGAAGGGTCCCAGATTGCAAAAAGGCACAGGCCAGGCCGAGGGATCCCACCAGTGCAGGATCGGGGGTGGGAAGGGACACGGGAAGTTGGCCAGCAAGGGAAGAACCACGGGAGGGCTCCAGGGCATATCCTGACCATCTCGTTCAATCCCCATCAGCCAAAACCCAGCAGCAAGCTAACCTATTGGTCGGAGCATCTGCCCCCTGATGGTCAGTGCACATCATAGTGAGTGGTTGAGTGGCCTTAGCATATCATTAGCATATTATGCTTTGATTGGTTGAACGGCCGACTGGTCAACTGGACACTTAGCATATTAGGCTTTTATTATATAGACTATGTTCACTTCTTGCAGACAGTCCTTTTGCTAATGTTTACTTCATCACCGTTTGGTTAGATGAAATCCATACCTTAGTATATCGCTCAAGGAAGTTTCAGGCTTATGCTATTGCAGGAGTTTTTGCAGATATAAACCTTTTTCTATAGCATTTATAGGCTGACTATAAAATTACCTATTCACATTTCCTTTCCTTGAGTTACATACACAATATTTCACTGCTGACTTAATTTTTCCATTGCTTTGTAGATGTCTGATTTCAAGTGTCCTATTTTTGCTCAATACATAATTTGTTTTTTGGTGTGTTTTTTAATGGAGGTTTCCTAGATATTATTCTTCATTTCTTTAAAGTCTAACAATATACTAGAATATGTTGCAGAGTTGATTGTTCTATATCAATTTCTTCAGGTGTATATTACATAGGTTCAATTAGTAGTTTCAGGAATTTTGAGGATTTTCTTGGATCATAGTTTAAAATATTAATTCTCTTTAATGTCTTGTCTTCTTTTTTTGAGATTCCAATATATATCTATACCTATCTGTCTAAATCTCTACCTCTATCTCTATCTCTATCTCATCTATGTATAATATATATATATATATATATATATATATATATCAGAATTTGCCTATCTTCGATACCTGTATCTTTTGAGCCTTATACTTCTTTTAATTTAATTTTTGTTTTTTGGCTGCTTTAATTTCTCAATGTCTCATGATATATTCAGTAAATTTTACTCTCTGTTGTGCATCATAATTTAATGACTACTCATAAGATAATATTGTCTTCTACTCCTCATTCTTTACTAAGTTTGTATTTTAATATTTTCATTTTCTGTCCATTTTTATGCTAACTTTTTTTTACTTAAGGAGTTCTTTTATTTCTACAAATGAAATTCAATGTTAATTCATATTTAGTATACTAAGTTACACTTTTTCCCTGTTTCATGCTTGATTTATTATTGTAAGCTTTTTACTCATATAGATGTTCACTTTATGCTGTTTTTAAATTTTCTGAACTGACAATAACAGATATGTCTTCACTGGAGGAGGCTTGAAGTGTTTGACTATGTGGCTTTCTGGGATTCTTCTTGCAAGATGACTTTTTTTGGTAAAGTGAAATGTGGTTTATTAAGAGGTGCCTTTTTTATTTTTTATTTTTAGAAAACAAGAGTGATTTCTGATTCTGTAATTTTTTCTCATCTCTGTAAGACCCATAATTTTCTCTGTTTACTTTCTCCCATTCCAAATGCTTTCCTGAATTCCAAATGCCTTTTTGAGATTGTTACCTCTGGTCACGGGCAATTTCAAACCTGCTTCCCTGTAGTACCCAGAAGCCAGCCTGCTGATCTGCCATTTCTCATTTCTACTTTGAGTTTTACCCTATTCACAGAGGACCTGGCAAATTACTTTTCCTCTGTCCCTGCTAGGTCACTGATCCCTTGATTCTTTAATAGTCATTGCCTGACTCTCCACATGAGTTTGAACTGCAGACAGGTTTAGATAGTTTGAAGTTATATTTCCCTGTTTACATTAAGTTCACATTTGTATCTTTATGTCCTGGTCATTGTTCAGGCATAACCTATTGTTTTAAATTCTCTTCTCCTTTGTTTATCTATATGATTTTGGAAAATGTGTAGATGTATTTGGTTTTGTAGGCCTCATTTTCTATTTATTTTGCTTTTTTCTTATATTTTCTAACTACTTAGTTTAATATTCATTTACTTTATTTTCACTTTCTTATATAATAAGTAGAGGCCCAGTGCACAAATTCATGCACAGGTGGGGATCCCCTCGGTGGCCTGCAGGGTTCAGGTCAAAACCCGCAGTCCAACACTGCCTGCAGCTCCTACCTACTGCTCCCAGTCATCCCCACCCCACTGTACCTGCCACAGGTTCGCACCCAATCAGTTCCAATGGGAGAGGCTCACGCTGCCACAGCAATGCTCGCCAGCGATGAGCCCTGCATGTGGAACCCTCCCAAGAGGAGTGGCCTTCAAGATAGGGCTGAAACTGGCTCTTTGACATCCCCCGAGGGGTCTTGGATTGGGAGAGGGTGCAGGCCAGACTGAGGGACCTCACTGGTGCACAACTGCTCCCAGGGAGGGACCGCGGGAGGGCTTCAAGGCTTGCCTGGCCCATCTTGCTCAGTCCCGATTGGCCAGACCCCAGCAGCAAGTTAACCTACCGGTCGGAGTATCTATTCCCTGGTGGTCAGTGCACGTCAGAGTGACTGGTCGACCAGTTGACTGTCTGCCCCTGGTGGTCTGTGCACGTCATAGTGAGTGGTTGAGCAGCCTTAGCATTCATTAGCTTATTACATTTTGATTGGGTTATTCAGTTATTCTGCCATTTGGTCTATTTGCATGTTACCCTTTATTATATAGGATAACTAGGGGTCCCTCAGCCTGGCCTGCACCCTCTCACAATTCAGGACCTCTGGGGGGATGTAACACTGCTGGTTTCGGCCTGGTACCCACATGCCAGGCAGAGGGACCCCACCAGTGCATGAACACCCTTCCCTCTGAGATTCATCAGTCAGTTCCATGTTTCCATGCCTATGCATTGAGTGTCTGCCCCTGGTAGTCAGTATGCATCATAGCTACAGGTCGAACAAATGATCGAATGGTCACTTAGGCTTTTATATAT
>NW_006296222.1:909760-916674 GCF_000327345.1 Myotis davidii
TTGAGATATGAAAATTAATAGTGTGATTGTCTTTTTCCCTTGAGAAGTTGGTATACTTCCCTGCTTTCATTTGGGTTTTAGAAATAGAACTACTGTCATTGATGATGTAGATACAGTATTCTAAACCTTGGAATTGCTTTAAGAATTTATGAAAAAAATAAATATTTTTTTAGATGGGACAATGAACAGGTCTGTTAAAGATTGAACCCTCTAAAATATTTGTGGAGATGTAACCCTAATTACTGAAAACCTAAAAATACAGATTTCTTTAAATAATACTTTTTAATGTCTGCATTGGTTAGTAGTTTACCCCTTTTCTTGATTTAATTTGTATTTTGTGGTTTTCAGGAAGTAATGTATATAGTTGGGATTTTATTAAAATGTTCATTCTCGTTAAAAAGATGTTTTATGCCAAAACCGGTTTGGCTCGGTGGGTAGAGCGTCAGCCTGCGGACTGAGGGGTCCCAGGTTCGATTCCAGTCGAGGGCATGTACCTGGGTTGCGGGCACATCCCCAGTGGGAGATGTGCAGGAGGCAGCTGATCGATGTTTCTCTCTCATCGATGTTTCTAACTCTCTATCTCTCTCCCTTCCTCTCTGTAAAAGATCAATTAAAAAAAAAAAGATGTTTTATTGGTTTTAGAAAGAGAGAAAGGAAGAAGAAGAGAGAGAGAAACATCCATCAGCTCCGGAACACTCCCTACTGGGGACTGAGCTGGCAACCTGCGCATGTGCCCTGACCAGGAATCCAACCAGTGATCTCTCAGTGCACAGGATGATGCACCAACTAAGCCACACTCACCATGGCAAACTTTTTCTTAATCAAAATCTCTGGGATCAGGTCTAGAATTTTTATTACATTTAATATCTAAAATGGAATTATATTTATTGAAAGTTAAGGACCACAATGTAAGATTTCATGGAACAAAAATAAGGTATGACAATAAAGTGTAATGGTGCAGTACAGCAAGTAATAATATTCTTTCCTTTTGATTCATTCCCTCCGCAATAGCTCATTTTAATCCTTATCCAGAACAATGATATCCTGATGTGCCCCTGAAAACTCTCCCATCTCCATTTCTTTTCTTTTTTTTATTGATTTTTTACAGAGAGGAAGGGAGAGGGATAGAGAGTTAGAAACATCGATGAGAGAGAAACATTAATCGGCTGCCTCCTGCACATCCCCTACTGGGGATGTGCCCAAAACCAAGGTACATGCCCTTGACTGGAATTGAACACAGGACCCTTCAGTCCACAGGCCAACACTCTATCCACTGAGCCAAACTGGACAGGGCCCATCTCCATTTCTTCATCTGTGTACCAGAAAGCACAGGTAGGCTTGGCACTCAGGCCAACTGCCTGCTGCTGGCAACATCAGGCACAACTATAATCTTCATGCTTCTCAGCATGCACACAGCTTATTGTTATGTGATCAGTTCTCCACTAACAACCACAGATGGAGCCTGACAGGCATGGCTCAGTAGTTGAGCATCGACCTACGAACCAGGAGGTCATGGTTCGATTCCCAGTCAAGGCACATGCCCAGTTTGTGGGCTTGATCTTCAGTGGGGGCCATGCAGGAGGCAGCCTATCAATAATTCTCTCTCATCATTGATGTTTCTATCTGTCTCTCTCTCTCCTTCCTCTCTGCAATCAATAAAAATATGTAAAAGAAAATAACCACAGTTGGAGACTTGTCATTAATGCCAGCTTTGAAAGCAGTGAGAAAACAATTCAAACCTGGGTAATAGTCCTCATCTTGATGGTAGTATTGATATCTTTGGGTTCCTCATTGTGATGAAATAATAGGCAGTCAGTAATGCACTTGGCATAGCAAAAGTTAAATATCACCACCTAGTTTACTGGCTCAAAGCAAATGCTTGTTGTTGCTGTTACAATCAACAGTTTATTGTAGGCTTCTCCAGCAGATATACCAGGGACTTACATGCTGGTGGGAAATGATACAGGAATTATATACCAGATAGTTGTGAAACTATTAGATCTGCACTAAGGGCACCATCATATCTGAATAAAGCATATTCTGGTTAATGAGGCAGTTAACACTAGTGCAGCCTGTATAAACTTAGTGTAAAATCGGGTTCTATAATATTGGCAAAATGGCCACATTCCCCTACCATAAAGAAAAAATCAAATTTCTATAAAATAGTGTGGATGGTGAAGACTGAGGTGCTGATTGGAAATGTGGAGAGCTGAGTAATAATTTCAGCTTGAGCTTCTTGCTGTAACCAACAGTGAAAAGTTTTAATCATCAGGAAGGCAAACCTAGGACCATTTCTCCCACTAAAACTGTATCTGACCAGACACTAAACAGGCTAGCACCTTGGCTTTGGACCTCTCAACCTCCAGAACTGTGAAAAATAAATGCTTGTTAATTAATCCACCCAGTCTATGGTATTTTGTTATAGTATCCTGAACAAGCTAAGCCAATATAGTTGAAGTAGCCAAATTTCAAATAATCCAGTCCTATAGTTTGGTGAATTTAAAAACTCTGCCCCAGGGGCAATGGAATACATTTCCTGATTAGTAAATCAGGGAACAATAAATATTTTATGTTCTGATCAGTTTCTCATAAATTTCCTTTCTTGAGTGGTAGTACATGTGAGTTCATTTGCTTCTCAAAGCAAGGCTCCTAAATGGTTGGATGTTTGACTAATGAATGACAGAAGCCAAGAGTTGATTTGTCACCTCTCAAAATGTCCTGAACAGCAGAAGAATCACAAGTATTTTCTAATATATATGAAGAATATATTGGGGGCCTTTTCTAAGATTATTAGATTAGACCATATTTGTGGATAGAGTGGCCAATAAAAGAAACCTTGAATTCTTGTATGGTCTGGTAGTCCTTTTTTTCAGTTGAGTAGCACTTGGACTTCATGTTGACCTATGGTAAAATTGAACTTGGACGCTAAAAATTAATCTATATTATGTAATGGGAATGATCAAAGGAGCTAGAAATTTTACATGAAATTATCATGGGGATCCTATTCAATCATAGTCTCCAATGTTCCCTTAGAATCCTCTTAGATATCTTTTTTGAAAACTTGGTATAGGTGAGTGGCAATATGAGAAAACATGCCTTTAGTAGTTGTTATGTGTAGTCTAAAGATGTAGGTGGGACATTATGCCACTGAATAAGGCTTTTTGATTTCAATGAAAATAAGATTTTCATGTGCCTAAGGCAGTTATTTACCAAAGGCAATTAAGAACAGAAAAATAGCAATAAAAATATAATCACAGGACATATTTTAAGAGAAAGTCAATGGAAACTTTAGGATAGTTTCTGCTAGGTTCATAAACTGAGAAAACTCTACGTCTGGGGGTTACATGGCCAGTGAAGGCTACTATTAATAAATAGTTAGAACCCTACCCTTTGTCCAAATGTAAACTAAAACCACAGTGTGAGCTGTGAAGGAAATGGAGTGTGCATACTCTTGAGAAAAGACCCTACTATCAAGCGTGTGTGTGTGTGTGTGTGTGTGTGTGTGTGTGTGTCTTGATATGTTAATAAATGAATTTTAGGTCTGAATCTGCCTCTTTATCAGTACCGCAGGACCCCAAACCCAGAGAATGGCTAACCTTCCATCTCTGAGAATGTAGTTGGAATAGATATTTGGGGAAAGTGTAGAATCTACTCATTGTTTCCATGGTCATTGGCATAAAGACTTTTTTTTTATTTAAAGAGCCAGGATGATGTACTCAGAAATTATCTTCCATATCAAAAGAGTAAGGAAAAGCGGCTTCATATTCTGGGGAAGCATAGTGTTAGAACCATATCAAAGATTTAAAAATTTCAGAGGTGATTATGGCTATCATATCACCATTTAATCTACCTATTTATAATCTGAAAAAGATAGATAAGTCTTAAAATTAATAGTGGATTATTATAAACTTAATAAGGTGGGTTTAGAATTGCAATTTTTTCAGATATTGTCTCTTTATTGGAGCAGAGAGCATATGCCTTAACACCTGACATAACACAATCGATCAAAAATAACTAAGCAACAAACATAAGAAATATTTTTCTTTCTCCTAGGAAAAAATAGCGATGCACATTCTCTACACTGTCTCAGGGATATATCAATTCTCTATATGTGTACCATAATTTAGTCTAAGTAGATACTTATTCTCATCAATCCATAAGATTTCACTATGTAGAGTAAGTACCCAAACATAGATGCAGATACACAGTAATATACTTTATCATAAGATAGAAGTAGTGGAGATAAGGATTATCTTCACACAGGCCCTAAAGGAACACTTTCCCAATGTGCCTCTTCTTACCTCACCACTATACTTCCCTCATTTCACTTCTAGGGTCTTATGAAGAAGATGCTTGTGATCTGCTGACTGAGTAAAATGATAGTTACAAGTAGCTCTGCACAGCATGTTGGCCACAACCAGAAAGAATTTCTGGAGCATCTTAGCCCTGCTCACTGTAGCTTGAAAGGCAATGGTGAAGACAAATTATTGCAGGGAATTCAGATGCATTCCATGGTCTACCCTGTTTGAAAAGCTGGGCGTCTAAATCATTTTGGACACTATGTTCCACCCCTACTGGGGATTTTTCTAAATATATTTATGTGGCCATCTCATCTTCAAAGAGTATATATGAAAATAATACTAAATATGTTTAATATTTATAATGAGTTGATACTAAAAAGTAGATTAGAAGCAGTACAACATGGATAATGAAGATTTGACTTTATATAGTTTTAAATGATTCTGGTGAATATTTTAATCTTGGTTATGTACTGAAAAGATTAAATTATATTCAATGTTAGCAATTTTCTTTAGAATGCCATTTAAAATTGTTGCCTTTATATGTATATATTATGAAAGGAACATAGAATCACGTTGAATATCACTTATATCTCAACTATTTTTTTAATATTCAACGTTACTAACAGTGTTAAGTATAAGTATAAAATAAATAAAGCCAGTAATGAGAGTTTACAAAGGCATAATTTTACCTGATTAAAATGCTGTAGGTTTAAAAATCAGCAGAGAATAATTCTTTTTATTTTAAAGAGGTGATCCAACATAGAAAAAGAAATACATTCATTATTACTAAGCTTTAACATCATTCACTCTTGTTCAACATTGAAAACAATTTTTAGAATTTTATGCCAAAGAACATTCTTTCCATTCTCAATGTAAAAAAGAGAATTATTTGTTCTTATTAAGCTTTGATTGTTAAGACAAAATTATTCATAGTATATTATTATAAGGCACCTCAGGGGCATCTGTGACACATAAGCAACAGGATAAACTTACTTTGCTTGTTTCTGGCTTCTCTGTTATGTTCCCATAAAAGCAAATAAAAAGCTTTCAAATCACTTGTTTTTCAGAATTCATTCAGCCTATTTTCATAAATCACATGTAAGGGGTCAGGGCCAGATACTTTTAAACATATGGAGGAAAATCCTTTCATAGGTTTACATAAGGCCCAGAAGGAAGGCAATGTATTTGTGCCCTAAGTGAACTATTGTTTTCTTTCTTTCACATAACTCTACTCTTACCCTCATGATATACAATAAGCTACAAACCATACACAGCTTTCAATCACTGACAGGAATACCAATAGCCTCATATTCGAGTGCTATATTTGGCCAAGGCATAACTTCAATTTAAAGGAAGCATGAGGAAATCTCGTGGAGAAGTCAGGAGGGCACAGTTGTTAACTGAGCAAGCATTACAGATAGAATTCCTGATGCCCATCTGTCCTCACTACCAACTAGCTTCAGTAGTTCAGGCCAGTCATTATTCCTCTCAGTTTTGATCTCCTCTTCTTAAAGTAAGAAAAGTAATAACTCCTAGTTCAAGGGGTGGTTATGAGGATTAAATGAGATCATGTATACTCACAACTTCAGACAGAGGTCAATAATCATTAGAAATTGGTTTGGTTTTTCATTACATTTTGTAGAATGGGACATACAAAAGAAATCACAGTCTCTTTTAAAAACTTAATAATATATCAGCATGCTACCTAAGGATCCTGATACAGGTATAATCTACTGACATGCTTTAATTATAAGATTTGCCACAAAAGTTAACATTTAAAGTCCGTTTACTGTTTATGAGCATGCTTAGTTAAAAAAAACCAAAAAAACACTGAATTATTCTAAATAATTAAAGTCATTGAGGCTTTGTTAAAATTTGAATACATCATAATTTTATAGTAATCGGTATAGCTTTGTTATTTACTAGTCAAACTTTGTAAAATGGCCTAGTTTTGGTCTGATTGAGCAAATAAATTAAAATAAGGAAAACTACATAATAGACTTAGTACACATTTCATGACCCTGAAGATTGTGCCACAATTACCAAACTATCAGTAAGTGACTGAGAATGATTGCAGAAAGTCCTACATTCATCATCTGAATATACTACTCACTGAAATCTTTGTTTTGTAGATCTCTGATTACACTCATTATATATATATACAAAAGTGATACTTGTCTTAGAGCTATTCCTTGGCTAAGTTGGTTTTATGGATAGAGAGGTGACAGTGTAGTTTCAGTAAGAGGGAAAATGGGGGAGGGGAAGAATTCATGTTCACTAGCAATATCCTATCTAATAAAAGACAAAAAATGGTAATTGGCGTACGACCAATACCCTTTTCATTGGCTAATCAGGGCTATATGCAAATTAACTGCCAACTCAGATGGCAGTTAACCGCCAAAAAAGATGGCGGCTAATTTGCATACTGAAGGCAGGGTAGGACAGCACAAGCCACCATCCAGGCCCCTGTGCCATGGGGGGAGTGGGGAGGGGGGAGAGAGCCGGGGCTAAGGCAAGAGGTGCTAATCACTACACCGGAGCCCTCCCCCGCCCACCAGAGACACGGGCCCACTCCTGTGTGCGATCTGGGGGCGGGTGGGGGCTGGGGCCAAG
>NW_006296222.1:917155-920412 GCF_000327345.1 Myotis davidii
AGGCCTGGGCAAGGGGCCGATCCTGCGATTGGAGGGTGATGGGGGTCAACGCCTGAGGGCTCCCAGTATGTGAGAGGGGGCAGGCTGGGCTGAGGGACACCCCCCCCACACACACACACACACCAAGTGCACGAATTTCTTGCACCGGGCCCCTAGTTGATAAATAATAACCTATAGTAGATAACCTCAAGGATTTTCATATCTTCCCAATCACTAACTTGTAATAGTCTGGCGGGCCTAACAAAATCAACTCTTTGCAAGACTTGGAGGAAACTTCAGAAGTGTTCATATTCTGTAATGTCCAGCTTTTAAAAAATGATCATTGTAGGCTGTGTTGTAAGAAGTATGTAGAATAAATGCAGGTAGAGTGTTCTTGAGACATACACTGCCTTATTCAGCAAGTGGAAAAATAATTGGAGATGAGGTTAAGGACTAACTGGGCTCTCTGTGAATTGTAAGTAGGCTAAAATTCCATCAATCTTCTATAAAATCCCACTGGCGTTTGTGAGAAGACTAGCTTTTTATCAGCCCTTTGTTATAAAAAATTAGAATCACAATCTAATTACTTGTTATTTTCTACTTTGCCTATTTAATTGGCTAAGAGCAACATTTTGATATGTGAACTACTGAACTATGCTGAACAGAGGACATCATTATATTATTTTTATCTTTAATGAGAAAAATTCCAGTATTTTACCACTAAGTGTGATATTTCTGAAAGGTGTCTGGTAGATATTATTTGCTAAGGTGAGGATTTTTTTTTTCTATACTAAAAGTTCTGCACTGCTACCTAATTTTACAAACACTACTTCACTTACTTATTGCAGCAATTAGTATCATTATCCCTAATTTCAGATGAAAAATATGAGACTCAGACTTAATGAGCATCAAGTTCGTGAAACTAATTAGTGGGGCCAGAAATCAAACACTTTCCTACTAAATTTTTCTGTTTTTAGTTTCTCTCTTTTACAACATATCCCACAACACATAATCATAGACAGCTTTCAAATATAGCAGTTTCATAATTTCATTACTTATTTTCAGAAATCACCAGTGAATTCTGTTACCTTTTATAATAACACTAGAGGCCCAGTGCACAAAAATTTGTGCACTGGCGGGGGTGGGGGTGTCCCTCAGCCAGACCTGTGCCCTCTCATAGTCTGGGACCCCTCCGGAGATAACCACCTGCTGGCTTAGGCCCACTCTCCGGGTGGCAGATGGCAGGCCCTATCCCACAGTGCCTTCCCCACCTCCCCGGGTTGCCCATGGAGGCCCGATCCCACGGTGGGGAGGGCAGCGGATGGCGCTACCCCACCCCACCGCTCCGGGTCACCCATAGCAGGCCCAGATGGTGGCGGGGCAGGCGGGAGATGGCGCTGCCCCGCCCCACCTGCAGTATGAAAATTCAATGGCCATCTTTGTTGGATTAATTTGCATATTCTTCTGATTGGCTGATGGGTGTAGCGAAGGTACAGTCAATTAGCATCTTTGTCTTTTATTAGTGTAGATATTTTATTGTGATATCAACAAACCTACTTGCTATTGTGTGTCTCAGGCACTAAAATCTATTCCTTTTTAGTCCCTATTAGAAATGCTCGGCCCATTAGATCTAAATAGCATGCATAAATAAGCTCTTTATTGGACACACATTTACAATGACATTCCCTATAATTTTCGTCTATTGTATAGGGTCACAAGTTCAAATATTTGATGTTCCAAGTGTCCTCGCAGCTAAAGGTAGCCATATGACATAATTTTGGCAGATAAGATATAATCAAAAGTGTTTGAGTGGGTCTTCTTGGAAACGTTTTAAAAAGACAGACTCATCTGGCATCTCTTTCTTGTGTTTGGTCTCTAGGTCTTACCCTTCTTCCCAATTGGAATGCAAGTACCAAACCCAGAGGTGAAACAGACATATTGTGCCATAATGAACACAGTTACATGCTCTAAGTAGAAAGGATTTGCTAAATTGATAATATATGAGCTGCTACACTAACTCAGCTCTATCTAATTCTGTACTCACTTTACATTAAAATAATGAGTTTACTATCATAGATTTCTGATATAAACATTCCTTGTCTTATTTTCTCCTTTCTTCTTAATACCCATTACTTTAAAAAATATTTCATTGATTTTCTTTTTTCCTTAGACAGTGAGAGAGCCAAACCACAACCCAGGACATGTGTCTTGACCGAAAATTGAAACTTCAATCTTTCAATGCATGGGATGATGATGTCCAACCAACTGAGCCACACTGGCTAGGGATTAATACACATTTCTATCCCCCTCCTCCATAGGTACCAATCTAGTATGTTTAATATCTGTCCTTAATATGCAAATGATATTATAAAATATGTACTGTTGTATCTTAAATATGTCATTCTAATTTACACAAATGGTACTAAGCTGTAAGACCTATTTACTATTTTTCCCGTTCATCTTCATATTTTTGAAACTTATTCATGGCACTTTATGTATTTTAGTCCCTTCCCTCTTACTCCTTCTAGCTTTCTTTAGTATTTCCATTTTTCTTATCTATATACCTGCCATGCCAAACAAAGTTTCATATATACCTTGTTATATGTCGTCTCAGGTCCTTTGAGAATATTTTTTTTCCCTATGGGAACATATTTCTCAGGAGTAGAATCACTGAATCATAAGTATACACATACTGAGTTTCCCTAAATACTGTCAAGCATTCCTTTTCTTCACAACATGGTTATCAGTAGATCATATCCACATTTCTAACTTTTTCATTCTTATGTTTTAATTTGCATTTTTTTCTGATTGCTAAAGAAGTTTGCTCAGTCACAGGCTACAACTTCCTATTCATTTCTTTGTCAGTTTTGCTACTGAAATATTTACCTTTTTACTTTCCTATATTTAGAGCTCTTTCTCATTTATATTATTAATCTATTTTTTATCTTTTATATAATGAAAAGATATTTAGAATTTTTTTCACTGGTTATCTAGCTGTGAGTATAGAAATTGTTAGTAAAGATAATTCTTTAATTATTTTTGTGTTTTCAAATCTACGTTTTCATTATCTTATTTGTGCATTTTAGATCTCATTTAAGATGTTTTCCCCACTCTTTGGAGAAAGTATTATCTTTATACTTTTTATTTTTTTGTATATTCAGAAATATTAATACATTTTGAGTGCAATGCTGTTTGGAATCAAGTAGTGATATAGCTATGTTCTTTTCCATAGATTGAGCCATTAGTTTTCTCATACTACCTACTAAAATAAATAATTC
>NW_006296222.1:920443-935445 GCF_000327345.1 Myotis davidii
GTAATAAATCATTTCTCATTTTCATATAAATACACATAGAAATATATACTTATAAATAAATAATACAAGAATAAATTGTGTTTCACATACTCACAACTGTAAACATACTTTTCTAACTCCTGTATATACAGGGGTTCTTTTTTGTTCTCTTAGTCAAATTCCTTTTCATTTAGTTTAGAACTATGGTTTATTAGAACATATCAATATCCGTCAATGAGAATACAATTATCTTCTTTATCAAAGTTGACTTAGCCATTTCTGCAACTGAATGCATTCATGTCCACTTTAGAAAAAGATGATCAATTGTTTCAGAGTGTACAGATGGAAATATTGCTTTTATTATAGTGATAATATGTCTTATTTTAGAGGAAATTGACATATTAGATGTATACATGTCACTATTTATCCTTGCATATACGTTTTAAAATTTATTAAATCTATTTTATTACTTAATTTTTCACTTTACTATTTTATTAGAGCTGTAATTTAAACTATAAAAATGTTAGCTTTTTATTTTGGTTCCTAGGTATTTTATATTTTGATTGTTATTAAGAGCACTGTTTATTATTATAATGTTTATTAGTTATTGCTGCTGCTATAGAGAAGTGCTATCGATGTCCATTAGCTAGCTGATTCTTTTTCCAGCCACCTTAATAAACTTTTTTAAATTTTTTTTATTAAGTTATTACAGATGTGTCCTTATCCTCACATCCCCCCCCCCCATTCCCCTTACTCATGCCCTCACTTCCCCTGTTGTTTGTATCCATTTGTTAGGACTGTATGCTTGCATATAAGTCCTTTGGTTGATCTCTCCCCCTTACCCCCACCTGCTCCTACCTTCCCTCTGAGGTTTTGATGGTCTGATTGATGCTTCTCTGTCTCAGATTAACTTTTTAATCTGTTAATCCTTTTGAGTTTTCTGTTTAGATTATCACATGAATCTTCATGCTTTTTATATATTTTCTTATAGCTTGACCTATCTCTTCCAGTAATATTAAATATTATAAGAGACTAGAGGCCCAGTGCATGAAATTCACGCACTTGGGGTTATTCCTCAGCCAGGTCTGCACCCTCTCGCAGTCCGGGAGCACTCAGGGAATGTCCGATTGACAGCTTAGGCCCACTCCTCATGGGAAGAGGGCCTAAGCCAGCAGTCAAATAACCTTAGCACTGCCATGGAGGCATGAGCCCAGCTTCTGGCTGAGCAGCAATCCCCCTGTGGGAGAACACCAACCACCAGGGGGCAGATCCTGCATTAAGCATCTGCCCCCTGGTGGGCAGTGTGGGTTATAAGGACTGGTTGTTCCTCCGTTGGGTCAAAACCAGCTCTCTGACATCCCCTAGGGGTCCCAGATTGTGAGAGAGCACAGGCCAGGCCAAGGGACCCCACTGGTACACGATCTGGGCCAGGGATGGGCATGGGAGCTTGGCCAGCCGGGAAAGGGCTGCAGGAGGGCTCCAGGGCAAGTCTGGCCCATCTCGCTCAATCCCTATCGGCCAGACCCCAGCAGCAAGCTAACCTACCAGTCGGAGCATCTGCCGCCGGTGGTCAGTGCATGTCATAGCGACTGGTCGACCAGTAAACTGCCCTCTAGTGGTCAGTGCACATCACAGCAAGCAGTTGAGTGGCCCTAGCATATTCATTAGCATATTACACTTTGACTGGTTGAATGGCCAACCAACTGAACAACCAGACACTTAGCATATTAGGCTTTTATTATATAGGATGGTGTCAATGGTAATGTATTAATATCTTAATAGAAATGTGCTAACAACCTCACTATAAACACATTGTTTTCGGGTAGTTTTTATCACGTGCTAACGGGTGGCATGGGCCATTTTTGCTAATTTTTTGCACAAATGGCAACGTTCAGTAAAATTACGCTAACTTTAGTTTACGTATTTATACGTTACCCGCATTCTACCGCTAGTCTATAAAAAACGTATTAATACATGTCCCGCACTCTACTACCAGTCAATGTAAAATGTATAAAACGTATAAATACGTTTCCCACAAACAATGTGTTAAATATAATATTTGCTGTTTCTGTCAGTGATAAGTTTTTACAAAATTAGATACCATACATTTCTAATATTCATAAATTAAATGGTTGTTTTTCTCTTAGCATACTTAATAAAATCAGTTAGTTTGTTTTTTTCCTATAATTAAACTCCTTTTAGAACATAATGATTATGTTTATTACAAATTTGATAGATTTCAACTATAATACCATGAACAATAAATCATATAGACTACAAATATTAAAGTAATAAGATATTATATTATGCTTGTTATCTCTCTTAAAAGTTGATAGGTAAAGAAGATAATAAACCCAAATACATAAAACTTGAATAATCCAATTTTTTAAATTTTAATTAATAGCTTTATAGAGTACCACATACATCTAAACAAAAAAATGCATGTTTATATTAATCACCAATAAAAATGTAAATGTTTACTATTAAATAATGTTCAAAAATAATCTTATTTTTCCCAAAGAATCAGATCAAATAAAATGTGTTTTCCACTTAATAATGCAATAAAATAGAAGTTAAAAATTTTTGTTTAAATAAGGCAAAAATTACTAAATGTTTGCATACTAAATAAAATACAAGTTATTCTAATCAAAAGAAGGAAAAAATAAGAAAAATTAAAAACATTTAGAACTGCATGCCAATAAAAAATTAGATGCCAAAATTTGTGGGATACAGAAAAAGGTACATAGAGAGAATTTATAGTTTAGACACACTTGTGAGCAAATAAATTAGAAAAATACAACTAAGGAGCTATCAACTATTTCAAGAAGCTGGGAAAAATAAAAATTGAGAAAACTGAAAATAAGGAATACAATAGTAAAAATAAGCATAAAATTAGTCATATAGGAAACAATAATATATAAATAAGGCTTACAGAACCAACAGCAACTTTTTAGAAAAGATGAATGAGCAGTGCAAACTTCTCATTTTGTTGGTCAAGGAGAAAAAAGTGAAAACATATGAATAAAAATGTTAAACATGAACTAACACAAGAGATGTTTAATTACTAATTAAAGAATATTCTAGAACTGGGTATGAATTAAGAAACTTGAATAGATATATATACACTAAAGAATCTGAAATGAAGTAAAAGATAACCCTCTTTATTTTTTAAACACATGTGACACATTCATCGTGGACAGAATAAGAGCTCCCCTAAAGATGTCGAAGCCCTAATCCCTGGAATCTGGGAATATGTTGCACATGAAACCAATGAAATTTAATGGGTTGTAAAAGTGGAAGAGGAAGCAGAAGAGTCGATGAGAGGCATGTGGCAATGGAAGTAAAAACAGAGATTCTAAGCATGGCAGGGCCTCGGCCCATCATTGCTGGTTTTGAGCTGGAGAAAGTACTTCTGAGTCAAGGAGTGTGGGCAGCCTCTAGATCTGACAGCCATCCAGGAAACAGGGACCCACAATCCTAAAGGGTAAGTAACTATACCTGCCAACAACTGAAATGAATAAAGGAATGGATTCAACCCCAGAGCCTCCACAAAAGAAAGCAGGCTTGCTGAAACCTTGAAGTTACTATCAGACTTCCTAACTACAGAATTCTAAGATAATTCTGTGTTAAGTCTCTGATAATATTTTACAGGTGCAGTAACACATTAATATATGATCTGAATTACTTCAGCCTTTATTTCCTGCCTCTCCTCAAAAATCTTGTGAGCCAATTATATTAATTTACTTGCAGTAGTGCCACAGATACCCATAGATAATAAATTTAAAGCTTGGACAATTAGAATTTTTTTCTGTAGAATTTTCTTTTTTATGTAAAATTCTTATTTATTGAACTTACTGGGGTGACATTTGTTAACAAAAACAAGGAGTCCTGATTAATTAACAAGCAGAACAAAAAGAACTCTTCTGTAAAGACTTCTCTAACTCTCTTGTTTGCAATTCTATTGCCTCCCTTCTTTGCTCTTTGGAAAAAATAATAAATCTGTTGAGTGTGATAAGACAAAAGCTGTATTTTATTTAACTTTAAATTTCTGGCTCAGAGTCTCACAAATTGGAAGAAGTAACAAATGCTTGTGGTATGAATGAATGGCACATTGGCAGGAAATCCCTGACCTCATAAATCTAGGCAGTCAATCAGCATACAAAATAGGAAATAAATTTTAGGATAGAGAGAGAGAGAGACATAGAAATGAAGCTTTGGAAAACATTTTGTAACTACCCAACACTAAAGGAAAAAAAAAGAAAAGAATGATAATGCTTGGATGTGCATTTCCTCCCTGGAAATGGTCTTTCTGTTGATCCCTGCTTCAGTCAATTCACTTTGACTAATAGCCTCGTGCATCAATAGTGACATATCACTAAACTCTGCTACATATTTTGGGCCAGAGGAAACATCTTTGAAATTGTTTCCAGGATTGCCTGACTGCCTACATGTCCTCATCTTTTAAATATTTTATTTTTGGTATCTGCACAAATGTTATCTAATCTAAAGGAAAATTCTCAAGGGTAAACACCAGGTCTATATTTGATTTACCTCTCAAAACCTACTTCTTTTTTTATAGCATGTAGAAGAGTATTCTGCACATTCTGTACATTCAAATAATCTAAAGCATTTTTTTTAATTTAGAAAATGAAATAAGCATGATTTCACTTCTCCCTAGATTTTTCCACACTAGCCAAGTGAGTCAATCTGCCCCTCTCTGTACTGTGCACCTAAGTACAGGGACTGGCAGTCATTGTTCAATACTCAGAGCCCTCCAGATGGCTTTCCATTTGTGCAACCTCAACCAGAAGTCTGGTCAAGCTTATCTCTTGATTATCTTCATTCTGGGCTGCCAACATACTCAAATGACTGAGTATTGCACATGGATACCTTGGTGTACATATCGTGTGCTCTGGTTTTAAAAATATCATATATTTTGTTGAAAGTAACACCTTAGTTGAAATAAAATAGAATCAATATTAAACTCAAAAGTATTTCAATTTCTACCTCCATTTTTTCCCTGATCATTCAAAAAATATTTTAAATGTCTGTTTACATGAATTTGATAAATCACTAAAGAATGAATTAACAAATAAAAATCTATTTTAATGTCAAATGTGCAGAAATGAATTGTAAACTACCATTGATTTCAAATAAAACTGCCCATCTTAAGCAATTTATCACATGAAAAAATTACATTTTAGTAAATTTAAAAATAAGATACATACTAAAAAATCAATACAACAGTGATCTTTGACTTTCCCAGTGTTTCAAAAACTAGAACCTGAAAATAACTTATTTACATAAAACAAATAGTTATTTTGAATCCTTATGACAATATTATAAAAGAACAATATTATAAAGATCATGCGACATTAGCTATTATTCATCTTTTGGAAGTAGGAAAAATGAGGCTTACAGAGGTTAGCTTAAAATAACCTAGTGTAGCCGAAACCGGTTTGGCTCAGTGGATAGAGCGTCAGCCTGCGGACTGAAAGGTCCCAGGTTCGATTCCGGTCAAGGGCATGTACCTGGATGCAACTAAGAAAACAGCTACAACTCTTGGTTGCGGGCACAGCGCCGGTAGGAGATGTGCAGGAGGCAGCTGATGGATGTTTCTCTCTAATCGATGTTTCTAACTCTCTATCTCTCTCCTTCCTCTCTGTAAAAAAATCAATAAAATATATTTTTAAAAAAATAACCTAGTGTATTTCAGAGTAGAATTCAAATCCTATCAATTTACTCTAAGCTAAATAACATAGCTTCTAATGTACCTCTCTTTTCTCAAATTGATAAATATAGATGTGACTGTCTTTTATTTATCATGTACAAGTATCAGAGTATAGTAAATATTTTATTTATAAAATATTCTTTCTGCACAACCCGGTACAGGAGTATTCCTACAGAAAGCTCTGAATACATTGCCTGCTGTAATCAGCACTCACTGTTAGTTTCTCACACTATATGTATTATTGTTATCCTTTTTTATTTAAATTTTTATTGTTTAAGTATTACATAACTCTCCTTTTCCCCCCATTGACCTCTCCCCGGTTACCCGAACCCCTCAGCACATGCCTCACCTCTCCCCCACATCTGTGTCCATTGGATAGGCTCATATGCATGCATACAAATGTTTTGGTTGATCTCTTATCTCCTCATCCCACATCTTCCCTCATAGGTTGGACAGTCTGTTCAATGCTTCTATGACTCTGGTTCTATTGTTGTTCATCAGTTTATGTTATTCATTATATTCCACAAATGAGTGAGATCTTGTGATGTTTATCTTTCTCTGACTGGCTTATTTCGCTTAGCATAATGCTCTCCAGACCCATCCATGCTGTTGCAAAGAAGAATTCTTTTTATAGCAGTGTAGTATTCCATTGTGAAGATGTACCACAGTTTTCTAATCCACTCATCTGCTGATGGGCACTTTGGCTATTTCCAAATCTTAGCTATTGTAAATTGTGCTGCTATGAACACAGGGTTCATATATCCTTTCTGATTGGTGTTTCTATTTTCTTGGGATATATATTCCTAGAAATGGGATCACTGGATCAAATGGAAGTCCAATTTTTAATTTTTTGAGGAAACTCCATGCTGTTCTCCACAGTGGCTGCACCAGTCTGCATTCCCACCAGCAGTGCAAGAGGGTTTCTTTTTCCCCGCATCCTAGCCAGCACTTATTGTTTGTTGATTTGTTGATGATAGCCATTCTGACAGGTGTGAGATGTTATTCTTGTTACCATCTCTATTTTAGAGATTTAGAAAACTGAACTCAGGAACAGAATATTTTTCCCTGAAGTCATACTTACAATGAATGGCTGAGTAAAAATGTGAAAGCAAATTTGTTTCTTGCTCTATTTATTAGAATCTACAAACCAAATCTGCCAGCTAACAAGTATATATGCAAAAGAACAGCATCCTAAAACATTCTTGTTTCTCTGATCTTCAGCATCCTGATAGCAATATAGGTGTCACTCTAGTGGTGCATCTGCCCCTTAATAAAATCTCCTAGACATGATTTAATACAAATTTCTCCCTTATCTATTTATTTTGCAAAAGTAACCCACTAATCCCTACAACTTTGTTCCTGAGCATACATTTTACTTTTGTGTATTCATCATGTCATCAGAAATACATATGATTGAAATTGTAATATTAAGTTCTACTTGTACAAAACACTGTATCGCTTTCACAATATGCTGACATTTTCATATAAATATTCATTGAATCCTAATAAAAATCATCTGGGGGAAAACATGAGGTAAGACAAAAATATTTTACTGCATTTATCGATTAAGTGTAGAGGAGATTAACAATATGCAAAATTATATAGCTAAAAAGTGTCAGAGCAGCAACTGGAATCAGACCTTGTCTGTGATTCCCCGGGCTTTTTCATCTCACCACATTCTTCTCAGGGGATTCCAGATTCCAAAAAATTACACTGAAGCTGCTCAAAAAGAGATGATGTTTAACACGGCCCTCTTCTGAAATTGTTGGTTTATAATTTCTTCTTTCATAGGGAACATATTAAATTTACTTTTGTGGTTAATTATTTTATACTCATTATAAAATAAAAATTTTGTAGAACTTTAAAATTTCCATGAGAGCCGAAACCGGTTTGGCTCAGTGGATAGAGCATCGGCCTGCCGACTGAAGGGTCCCAGGTTCGATTCCAGTCAAGGGCATGTACCTGGGTTGCGGGCACATCCCCAGTGGGAGATGTGCAGGAGGCAGCTGGTCGATGTTTCTCTCTCATCGATGTTTCTAACTATCTCTGTCCCTTCCTCTCTGTAAAAAATCAGTAAAAAATATATAAAAAAAAATTTCCATGAGAAAAATTCATTCTATGAAGTAATACCACAATTGAAAATACTGATGATGTAGTTTCTTATTAATGTATATCTTTTTCTACCTATAATGTTAAAAATGGAAACACTATTTTGTTCTTTTCACGGTAGTATTAAAAGTGAAATTGCTAAGAATAATGGTATCTAATTATCTTTTCTTATTTGAGGTCTGCTGGACTTTTTGCATCACTATCATTTAATTTATCAGTCTTATTTTTGAAATTATTGACAATTTTAGCCTTTTATTTAAATAGATTGAAAGTCTTATCTTCAAATTAAGAGCATGTGATTTAAACTTAGTGTAATGCCATTTGACTTTTATATTGAAAGTCATATTAAACCACATTTGTATGGAACAGAAAAGAAATATTGTATGTGTCAATTGGCTACTGTTTTATTAACTTCCATTCATTTAAAATGTCAAAAGTAAAGGAGGCAGTTAATCTAAAGCACAAAGTTAAGTTCAAGAACCTAATGAGGTATGATGTGATATTATTTAGGAAAAGTTTTATTATAAAAATCTATAGAAGTATTTGCAATGGCTTTACAACCTTTATTCTAAAATTTATAACACCTTAATTTCCTAAATTCTTGGGTGGTAAATTTAAAGAACCAAAATATTTTTCTGACAATTAAAAAATGCATTTTCTATTTCACGGTTTTCTTTTGACCGAGCCTCTGAAATTAACTATTCAATAATGTATGTGCGCCCATGTAAATTGACTGCATATTCTTTATTCTTTGTTACACCTGCTCTTCTATGCCATGTTATGGCCTCCCTCATCTGAGCACATATTTGATTCTTAAATATCTTACTATTTGTGATTCAAAATTGAGAATTAAAATGTCACTGGATGCTGACTGGGTTGAACCATTTTTTATTTGTTTTTGTTCTGGTTTGTATCATATATATATATATATATATTTAAAATATTTCACCTATATATATAAGTCAGTTTATCAAAGCCCATGTACCTACATTCAGGTTAATTGATTGTTAACATTTGTCTTATTGATCAAATTGCTTTTTGAAAACAAAAATATTATAGACACAGTTGAAGTTCTATGTAATGCTCCACAACGCAGTTATTCTCACCAGACTACATGCAATAACAAACTCTAACCAGAAGATGTTGTGTTTTTCCATATTCATGTATTTTAGAATTATATTACATATGCTTGAGTTCACCAACAGAATGTGCCCATTGTAGTGTTTATTTTATTTTATTTTTAATCAAGTTTATTGGGCTGACATTGGTTAATAAGATCATAAAGCTTTCAACTGTATCCATGATACATGATCTGTCTACTGTATTGTGTAACTACCAAAAGTCAAATCATCTTCCATCACCATATATTTGTCCCACTATACCCTTTTATACCCTCTACCCCCTTCTCTCTGGTAAGCACCATGTTGTTGTCTATGTCTATGAGTTTCAGGTTTATATCCCACATATAAGTAGCATTATATAGTTCTTAGTTTTTTCTGACTGAATTATTTCACATAGTATAATATTCTCAAAATCCATTCATGTTATCACAAATGGCAGTGTTTCATCTTTTCTTATAGTGGAGTAGTATTCTATTGTATAAATGTACCCATCTTCTTTATCCAATCCTCTATTGAAGGACTCTGGTTCCTTCCATGTCTTGGCCATGGTGAATAATACTGCAATGAATATAGGGATGCATATATCTTTGCTAATCGACATTTTTAAAGTTTACATACATTGTATCTGTGATACTATGCTGCAATTTGCTCTTTAAAAAAAACAACACATTCTTTCAGATTTATCCATTTGGTGGATGTGGATAGCACATGTTCACTCTTTTCCACTTTTCTATATATTTAATCGTGTAAATACATATGCCCAGATATACTTATTCCCATATTGTAGTTGCTTCCAAATTTCAGTTACAAACAAATCTGCAGTAAACATTAGAAATATCTTCTAAGTAAATGCATGCTTGTTATGTAAGTGTAGTCAAACATATCTGATTTTATTTGTACTACATATTTTAAAAATACTCTCAAAGGTAGCTGAACAAATTTCTTCTGCAACCAAGAGTGAATGTTTCTTTAGTTACGTTCTCACCAACACTTGATATTGGCATATTTTACATATTCTCCAATCTGTTATATGATAAATTATATCTTACTCTTATTTAATATTCATTTTAGTGATTATTCATAGGCTGAACATCTTATGTTATTTAGTCACTTTGTGAGTTGATTTTTAACAATCTTTATCCATTTTCTATTTAATCGTTATTTTTTATTTGTTTGAATTTTTAAAAACACATTCTGTACATCCATCCATCGTTAGTTATGTGTGTCACAAGAATATTTCCAGAGTCCATGGTTTTGCATTACCTTGCACAGTTCTTCCTTTTAACCTAGTCAGATTCTTTAAGCTATTTCTTACTGGTTTATCCACCTAACAGGGGATAGGGTAAAGATGGGCTTCTTGCTTTTATTCTAAAGTGTAAAATTTTGTTTTGTCTCTGAGTGTGACAAGAAAGTGAAATAGACTTTCTTGTATGGGTGAAGAAATGATCCAATTCTATATCTTTTTTACATAAGAATAAGCAATTTCCCAAGCATTTTTCTTCTTTGTGTGAAGTAATTCCGTTGATCTCACTCTGAACTATAGATTCAGAAGTAGTTGGGAGGTTTCTCTTTCCAGTCAATAATCTGTTAACAGAAACCATTGTTTTTATTTCTATTGATGACTTTTAAATATCCTTTGGGGTAATTTTTCTCTCTTGTTGAGGAATAGCACATGTTCACAGTTGAATAGCTCTACTATCATATCCTGTCAAATCCAGAAATTTCAACAATTACCCTTCATCGTGTCCCATTTAGTTCCCTTTATTTCCAACTGTGTTTATAGTCCCATAAACTCATTATTGTAAGATGATGCAGCCACACCCTTGGTTTTCTTTTCAGAATAAGCTTTCTCATTTTTTCGCAATCAGACTAAAATTATTCTCAATCTTTTTAGTTCTGGTTCCTTTGTTTTAAATATTTTTATTGATTTCAGAGCAGAAGGGAAAGGGAGAGAGAGAGATAGAAGCATCAATGATGAGAGAGAATCATGAATCAGCTGCCTCCTGCATACCCTGCACTAGAGATCAAGCCCACAACCCAGGTATGCGCCCTGCCGGGAAATTGAACCATGACCTACTGGTTCATAGGTCGACATTCAACCACTGAGCCATGCTGGCCAGACAGTTCTGGTTTCTTTTTATTTAAAAATTTCTTCTTCAGTGCATTTCACTATACGCAGTCAGGAGGAACCGAGGAACTCCAACATCTTTCTTAGAAATCTCCTCAGCTAAATATGCAATGTTATTACTCAAAAGTCCCTCCTTCTACAAAACATTAGAACACCATTCAAAGGACACAAGGAAGGCCAAGGGACACATGAAAACATGCTCAAAGTCACTAATCATCCGAGAGATGCAAATCAAAATGACAACGTGGTACCATCTCACACCTGTCAGAAAGGTTATCATCAACAAATCAATAAATGACAAGTGCTGGTGAGGATGTGGAGAAAAAGGAACCCTCCTTCACTGCTGGTGGGAATGCAGACTGGTGCAGCCACTGTGGAGAACAGTATGGAGTTTCCTCAAAAAACTAAAAATGGAACTCCCATTTGACCCAGTGATCCCACTTCTAGGAATATATCCCAAGAAAATATACCAATCATAAAGGATACATGCACCCCTATGTAGCACAATTTATCATAGCTAAGATCTGGAAACAGACCGCCAAACCTCAGAGGGAAGATAGGGGAGGGTGGGGGTAAGGAGGAGAGATCAACCAAAGGACTTGTATGCATACATATAAGCATACCAATGGACACTGACACCAGGGGGTGAGGGCATGAGTGGGAGGGTGTGGGGGAGGGGGGATAAGGACACATATGTAATATAATAAAGAAAATAAAAAAAATAATGAGCATATATTATCTTACTTAATATGCAACTCTATAGAATAGTATACCAACAGCTTTTAAAAATTATCTCTCATACTTATTATTCTGCTTAGGATTTATTTTATATTCAAATTTTCTGTTGAGGTTGCAAAATGGATGCTCATGATCCCAATCCTATCAATAAATGAGAATGTCTGTTTTGGCAAAAAAATAATAAAACAACAACAAAAAACAAACAAACACAGTTCAGACAAGTAACTTGCCACTTTATACAAATATCATCTTTCCTTCAGTATCCAATATCCTGTTCCTCACTTCTGTTTTAGACTTCACTAAAATTCCCCTTAATGGACATATTTCTAGCATGCATCTAAATTTTGTTTTGCCAGTCTCTACCAATACCCATTTTGAAACTGCTTTTACATTTTTAGGTATTTATTACAAGAGCACCCCACTCTTAGTACCAAAATCTGTCTTAGCTTGACAGATTTTGTCAAGTACCATAGACTGGGTGGCTAAACAACAGAAATTTATTTTCTCATAATTCTGAAGACTGGAAGTGTATGACCAAGGTACTAGCATAGTCTATTTCTGGTGTGAGCTCTCTCTCTCTCTGTTATAGATGGCTACCTTCTGGTGTGTTCTCTCATGGCAGAAAGAACAAGCAAGGTCCCTAGTGTCTCTTCTTATCATGGCACTAACCTCAGCATGAGGGCCCCAGCCTCATAATCCTATATAAATCAAATTATAGCCCAATGTCCCTTCCTCAAAATACCACCATACCAGGGCTAGGGTTTCAAGATATGAATATAGGAGGTTCACAGTTCAGGTCATGGCACTGGGTACTGAGAAATGGGAAATAATTAGGTATTTGGGGGACTGCTATACACTGTCTCTAACTTACACAGATTTTTGGACACCAAAACATCACTGTGGCCTGCTAGTCAGAGTTGGGGCAGATGACTTTCAGGTAATCAATCTAAGTTTTGTCTGAAGTTTGTCTCTCAGTCAGTTGAATGCATCCCTGATCCTATTCTGTGGTTATCCTACTTCTAAAATGCTTAATAGGAATAGCAGTACACAGCAACTATCAAAATTTTTATATCAGTTCCTTGACACATGGCATGAATCTAATCTTGTAGTGCAAACTCAACAGATGCCATTACAACTTCCTTAATCTACCAAAATAGTAAGTTAAAGCTGATCTGCATTACTGAAAAAAAAATAGATACTAATGCCACCATCAAGGTCTTGAAAGAGGCAGTGGGTAGTAATTCCTATCCCTTCATATTTAATATGCCTATTTGAATTATGCAGAAGAGAAATTAATTTTGGATAATAACTAATTATTATAAACTTAAACAGACAATGACTTCTAGTACAGTTGCTAATTCAGATGTAGTTTCATTGCTTGAACACAGCCTCAAGAACAGTGGTTCTCAACCTTCTGGCCCTTTAAAAACATTTCCTTGTGTTGTGACCCAACCATAAAATTATTTTTGTTGCTACTTCATAACTGTAATATTGTTACTGTTATGAATCATAATGTAAATATCTGATATGCAGGATGGTCTTAGGCAACCCCTGTGAAAGGGTCATTTGACCACCAAAGGAGTCGCGACCCACAGGTTGAGAACCGCTGCTCTAGAACATGTATGCAGCTCTAGAACACAAAAACATTTTTTCCCCTCTATACTTGTGAATAAACACCATCAGAAACAATTTCCTTTCAGTTGGTATGGCCAGCAGAACATCTTCACTATTGTGCCTCAGTGTTATAGCAACAGACAAAGCCTATAGCATAACACAGTCATAAGGAATTAAATCATACCTCCACTCTATAGGGCACCAAGTTGGCTTATTAAAATTTATGGTATTATGCTGATTGGATCCTGATGAGCAGGAAGTAGCAACTACAATATTAATAAGACACATTCATCCCAGAATGTGGGAAATAAATACCACAAAAAAACAATGACCTGTCACTCAGTAAAATTTCTAGGTGTCCATTGGTCTTAGGCAAGGTTTTTAAAAGGGGCAAATGGTAAATATTTTAGTCTTTGCCATACAATTTTATCACAAGTACTCAATTCTTCCATTACAACACAAAACAGCCATAGGCAATATGGAAAGAAATAAATGTAGCTGTTTTCCAACAAAACTCTACAAAGTAGGCAGTGAACTGGATTTGGCCCACAGGCTGTGGTTTACTGCTACTTGGTACAGGGCTTGTGACATCCCTTCCAAAAGAAAAGATAAGTTACTAAAATTTTGTCCTTTCTTCAACTAATAATGCCTGTGGCCTCTTTGCATTTTTGAGGCAACATATAACTCATTTGGGCACACTCCCACAATCTGTTTTTTAACATCCTGAGAAGCAGCTAGTTTAGAGAGAACTCACAAAGAGAATATCTGCTCCAGTTCCAGACTGCCATGAACACTGATTGGCCACGTGGGCCATATGACTCAGCAGATACATTACCTGAACTATGTATGGCAGACAGGACTGCCATGGAGCTTTGTGAAAAACACTGTAGGTGAATCACAGTACATATAACACAAACCCTTAAGGTGTTGAAACAAAACAATTCTATCCTCCGCAGTTAACTTTTCTCATTTTGAGAAGGCTTAATACCAGGCCTTAGTAAACACTAAATACTTGGCTAGGGGAAAACAAGCTGCAATGCATCCAGAGTTGCCCATCATAAATAAGTGGCATCTTACCCAATGAACTATAAATTTGGACATCCCTTATTATACGAAAATAGACTAAATAGGTAAGAATGACATCAAGAATGATCTGGAAAAACAAGTGAGTTGCGTGATTAAGTGACATAGATGTGATTCAACTGTATGGATGGTAAGAAACGGATTCCCAACAAAAATTCAGATATCTGAATCTGATATTGGTGGTAATCATTTTGGTATTTTATGGAAATTTACCATTTTTTGGATATATCTAGACTCTACCATCTCTCATCATCTTTAATACTGCTATTCTATGCCAGGCTGTCTTTCAAATAAATTAATTTACTAAACTTCTAACTAGTTTGCTGCCGGGAGCCGGTCCATCCTTGCTGTTTCAAGGGACCTGGCATATATGGCATACCCCTTCACTAAGTGCCAGGCGGGTAATTAATCTCTTTAACTACGAACAATCATGCTTAAGCTACATAATCTTTACTCCCTGGAATGGAGATAAGAAACGCCCTAACCTTTGGAATAGAGA
>NW_006296222.1:935495-943812 GCF_000327345.1 Myotis davidii
GAACATGGACACAGAACTTGGCTGGAGATTGTGGCTAGAGATCCTGGCAAGGCTGCTGATCAACTGAACGCTGCCTCCGTATCATTCCTTCTTCACCGACTCTGTCCACACCTTTGGGGACCCCTAGACCCGCTGGGGTCGGACCCCAGCAGTTTGCCTTATTCCCATGGAATTAATTCTCCACCCAGTAGCCTGAGTGTTTTGTTTTAATGTATGCCACCATACATCAATTCTCTGATAAAACTCACAGATTACTTTTTTTCACTTAGTGTATTATAATATCATATGTGGCTTATAACAGTCTACTGGTTCTACTGGTACTAATATTTCACCACTTTGAGTGAAGTATGGAAACCTCACTTCCATTTAGTTCATTTTACTTTCTCCACTATTGTTAGTGTATTAAGGATCACAATGAGAATACAATTATCAAATATGACTTATACATCATATATTCATATATAATTTTTATATAATGACTCATAAAATATAAAAATAATAGTCTATTGTATGCATCCATATTCTGTTCTTTCCACTGCTTATACTTCCTCCCTGATGATCCTACAATTCTTCTTTTATCATTGTTTTTCTGTTTGATGAGCATCCTGTAGCCAGTTATCAAGGGTAAATCTGCTGGTCACAAATGATCTCCATTTTCCTCTGTGTGAAAATTTTCTTGTATCTTTCACTCTTAAAAGATAACTTTACCAGAGGTAGAATTCATAGCTGACTGTTCTTTTATTTCAGCTGATAGACAAATAATATGTCTCCATGGTTTCACATGAGAAATTGAATTTCATTTGAATTGGTTTTCCTTGCAAATAATGTATCATTTCTTCATGACTGCTTTCAATAATTTATGTTTGTGATTGGCTTCTTTTTCTATTTAATTAATGATTTTTATCTTTAATTACAGTTGACATACAATATCATTTTTTTCAGATATACAACATAATGATTAAATATTTATATAACTTATGATCACCCTGATCAATCTATTCCCCTTTTGGTATTAAGTTTGCAACAGTGTAATTATGATGTGTTATAATGTGCTTTTTTTTGTTTTATCTTGTTTGTTGTATAAATAGTGAAGATGTTATCTTCTAGGAAACTAACAATTTACAACATGGTAGCACAATTCGTTTGAGAGAAATAAGATAATAAAAAAAGATAATATAGAAATCAAAAAAGATGTTTGAGGCAGTTTAATATAAAAATGTAGTAAATTTAACATGAATAAAGTAATTTACTATACAGCAAGAAGCAATTCAAAATTGCAGGGATAAAGAAATTTTAAAAAGGTTAAATAAAAGAAATAAATGTCATAGCCTTTGTTTCTGGGTCAGGATAGGGGGCCTCTAAGTCTTTGAGATTTCCCAAATGTTAGAAGTTATTCTAATGTCTTTGTTATTCATGGTGTCCTCTAATTATTTATGTAAATAAGGTGACTCATGGTAGAACCTTAATAGGTTACGATAATGAGATGACTCAAGATGTGAGCTGGCCCTGCCCAGAGATCAATAATGTTATGGATTAGAAGAATGGGGCTTTGAGCCACTAGGTATCGGCCCCACTTCAAGGGAGTGAAGGGCATATTGATTGTGTTTAATTATATGCCAATGATTTAATCAATCATATATACATAATGAAAATATCTAGGCACCTATGCTCAGATGAGCTTCTCTGGTGAACAATACTCTGTCCATATTGCTACATTTTTAAATGGGAAAAGGATGACACATTCCTGAGGACATGAATGCTTCATGTTTGGGAACCTTGCTCCATGTATCTCTTCTTTGGCTGATTCTGATTTCTGTCCTTTTTGCTCTAATAAACTGCATTTATAAGTATAGTGCTTTCAGCAAATTCTGAGTCATTCTAGCAATTTATTGAACATGAGGGTATAACAGAAACTCTCAAATGTATGGCCAGCTGGTCAGAAGTATGGGTACTTAGGAATCTCCAAACTTCCATCTGATGTCTGAATTGAGGCAAGCCTTGTGAAGGAATGTGACCTAACTCTAGGTAGTGACCTAAGTCATTGAGCTTTGGTTGATGCTGTTTTTGTCAATGCTATTAAGATAAATCCTGAGGTTAGATTATTACATATTCCCATTTGTAGGTCAAGAAAAAATCTTAATAATTAATATTTTTGTTTATTTTGCAGCATAGCATAGTACTTTTATTTTGTCTTAAGGGAATTTATGTACTTTTAAAATGCTGATTGTGAGTGTAACAATCAGTAAATGAATAGTAACAATCATTATATTTCACAATTTATATAAGTTGCTGTTTTCTCTTTTCAATCAAGGTTTTCAATTGTGCTAAAGCAGTGGTCGGCACACCGAGGCTCGCGAGCCACATGCAGCTCTTTGGCCCCTTGAGTGTGGCTCTTCCACAAAATACCACGTGTGGGCGCGCATTTACAGCGCGATTGAAACTTTGTGGCCCATGAGCAGAAGTCGTTTTTCAGCCTGGGTGAGTCTATTTTGAAGAAGTGGTATTAGAAGAAGTGAGGGGTGTCCATCAGTCAGCCGGGAGACCGGAGACGCAGCGCAGGCGGCCTCGGGATGGGAGAGTTAGAAGAGGTCGACCTCAGCGAACGTACCTCAATCAGATTGAGGATGTTTTTTAGCAAAGGCCAGCTTAGGAGTACCCTAATGAAGTTAATAACAATGTACCTACTTATATAGTTTAAGTATAAAAAATTTGGCTCTTAAAATAAATTTCAATCGTACTGTTGATATTTGGCTCTGTTGACTAACGAGTTTGCTGATCACTGTGCTAAAGGACAAGAGACAAAGAAGTCTTCATTTGCTTTTCAAGATCAGTTTATATGAAATAAACTGCATTATAAGATACACAGCTTTTGATTTATTTTTGTGTTCCAAAGTGGATTACCTTGTGCCCTCTGTTTTTCTTAACCAATATTGTATTGTATGGGACAGGGCATTTCTATTCAGTACTGTTATTTTTTAAAAAGCTTGGAAATAAGAGAACTTTCTAAATGTTATTCTTTCTGCAAATTGATTACAATCGTGGTGTGGGTTTTAAATATGTACTGAATGATTCAAGTAGAATTTGAAGACATGCTATGATATGCTTATACCAAAAGCTTTTTGCTTTAAGAGCATGATCGGCGGAAGCATTACTTGTCAGAAAAGCTGACATTTGTATCATAACCTAATTCCTAATGGATTCATGCTTGAGAACTATAGAAAATAGGTAGCTTATATAGTCATATAAAATAAGATAAATACAGGAAAGATTATCTGCCTAAAACTATCTAAGACAAGGTACAAGAAGTACTCCTTGTGCAAGTCTCTAAATCTAAGAGAATGTATCATCAGAAAGAGAGAACAATTTTGCACTTTGCCAGGGCTAGAATGAAACAGCTTTGGAACCACCACTAACGCGATGCATTTCTGGGGTGCACAAGGGGTGCATGAGCAGCAGAAGCAGCAGTACTCAGGGCAGTGGCAGCAGCTGTTCAAAGCTGACCTACCTAATATGCCAGCAATGGTGTCTGAGTGGAGGAGTTGATAGGGACAAAAATACTCAGGATGGTGCCATTTCTGCCAGGTAGAGCACTGCCCTGACTGCTAAAAATGGTGAAACTGGTATGGAGTTGGAAGAATAGCACCTATCAGAATAAATATACTTTAAAAAGACAAATGCACACCTGTTTGAGCCTCCAAAACAACCTTGAGCAAGAAGAATAAAGAAACATTTGGAAGGAAATATAAAACATACAAAAGACCTCCATTATAAGGTGTAAGTAACAGGAACGCCAGGGGTTTCATATTAATATCACTCATGTAATCCACAGACACTTAAAATCTGGGGAAATTCAGATTATGTGTAGGTAACACTTTTTAAATTATAGTGTGGCTACTAGATAGTAAACTTGTAATTACAAAGAATGGCTGGTTTATTAAACAAAATATATTTGAGTAGTTTAATAATTTCCTGAGTTGCTGTTATTGCTGACTCATAAACGTTGAAATAAATTTTAAAAAGGTATAACATAAAATATTTTAACAGTTACATTATGGAGATGAAACAAAAATTTACCCATTACTTAAAAATCTTAGCATTTCCCAAGGAAAACAATGAATAATTTATCTGAAGTAAATCTAATAGTTTTCTATAATGTATATGAAGCAGTTTTATGAAAATACCTTCTCCAGTGGGAATATATTTTCTTTATCTTTTCATAAAACACGGGTGCTTTTTGAGACAATACTGAAAAAAATATTGTCAAAGTATTTGCCTGTGATATGTGAAGTCTGCAGGTTGTGAATGAGTTGTGTACCAAGCATTCTTGTTTATTCAATTTATTCTATTTGAGTGCAGAAATGCATGCTTCCACATAATCAGTGCCCTCAGTGTAAAACAATATTCACAATACCTAAGAGGAGCAATAACTAACTGGTGGTAATAGAATAGTCCCGAGGTAAAGGAGAAAAAAAAACTGTAAGAAGGATCACCATATTACTTTCCTTCATGAACTCCATGGATCACCACAATGGTTACTCCTTATACGCCATTCTATTCCTTTATATCCCAGTTTTAACATTGTTATTCCAGCCTCATACCCTCCCAAACCCTGCCTACATGAGTCCTATTTCAGGTCCTAGGGAAAGGTACTCCAGAAACCTATCTTCAAGGTGTGGAAGAAAAGAAGGAAAGGGACTCCTCAGGCTTGCTTTCAGAGGTAGAATGAAGTGTGGAGGGGGGAGTGTGACTATCTGCCATCCCAAGGTGACCCTTAGCAACCAATTTATTTATCCAAAAAAAGTGAGATGATACACACACAGAATCATTTCTATAACTTACTTGTACACTCTACATTTGGTTAGACCATCACAAAGGTACCATTTCCATGACAACAGATGCTATTGCACTGCCCAAATTTAGAATCTGTCACGTCTGACACAGCAAATCCAGGCAGGTCAGCTCTGATCCCAGTCTCACTGTCCTGTGGTCAGGTGATTAGTCTCGCCTGGAACTTAGTAGCATGTCAAAAATGCTGGTTTTCTGTTACTGAAATCACAACCTTTTTCCAGAAATGTAGGACTCCTCACTGCTGTTCCCCTATTACTGTTTCCAAAAACTCAATACAACATCCTAATCTGCCTCCAGCACTTTGGAGTCTATCACATAAAATGACTGAGCTAAAGAACTGCTACCACGGAGTCTGGACCTGCTACAGGGCACTCTGGGTACACTGAAAATTTGTAACCTTGAATTATTTAACAAATAGGTTGAAGTCATATCCCAGAAAGATTAACATTCTGCTGCAAAATCTAAAAGCACCTACAGAGTGCGGTTCTTTTTATTTGTGGTAGGAGAGGTAAAATGTAGTAATTTGTCCTTCCATTGAAGGAATATCCTGGCGTCTCCAGCCCTTAAAGATTCAACGGCATGACAGGTCTCTGAATCACCCCAAGATTTATCTTCTACTCTTTGGTGCACATGAATCTTACCAGGGAAGTGAAAGTACTTTCTAATACAGATTTGTCAGGTCCCCTTAATGTGATTCATTAATAGAGTTAACTAATCTGATCTAAGGACTAACAAGGGGACCAAATTTCCTTTAGATCTATTTGTAAATGTGAAGGTAAGTTATCATAGCTCTGGGGCAAGACACTAAACGTGCACTGGTTCAGATCTTCTTTGCTAATGGAGATTGAAAATAGCACACCACCAGATCATTAGCTATATACCAATTTCCAGAACTTATTAAATATTTCCTAATAAAGATATCACACCCGCCACCTTTGAAACTCTAACTTTGTTATGTTTAGGCAGTCTGCTGTCTTCTGTCAATATCCATTTGTTTATTTCAGTGTTCTGTTTTGGTTTTCGTGAATTAAATAAAACGTGATGAGGAACTAGTAACACTGCATCCTTTAAGGAACTAATCTCTAACATTCCACATGGGAGATGGCACTGATTCTGATTTACTATGTTCTGTAGGTAGAGGGGGATGTTTCAGAAACTTCCATCTGGCTTTTCTTACCATAATCACTCTCATTTCCTGGACCAGAAAACCATTGTGAGAGTTCTGCCAGCTACTAATTACATGCACCTCAATTGTATATCTGTGAACTAGAGAAATAACTGCAATTTGGTCTGCAGAACCATAAGACATCTAGGAGATGGAATCGTCACAGCATGCCATTTCTCATCTGGCCTTTCTGCATCTCTAAACTAAATGGAGAGGAGCCAGGATGATGTTCTGTGTCAGCTGAACCCAGCAGGTTGCAAAAGAGCTTGGTTTCCTGTTTCCTCAAATGTAGCAACTTTGATAAAAATTTTAGGTCCTTTTGGGGTGAAATTGTCTGATATTTGTTTGAAACATTTGTGATGGCATTGAAGGGCTCTTCCCCAAGGGGACCTGGTCTCCCTTTCAACCAAGGAGTTGTAGGTCTGAGAACCAGATAGATCTGGAAACTATCTGAGTTTGTGTTTCTATCACAGCATCTGGTATCAGTCTTTTTTTCACTGATTCTTGTTTGTTTTTTTTTTTTGGCTTATATATTAAGTAATATTGCCATGAATATAATGTCCTAGGAACACCATGGCTTATAAACTATCACCTCAGATCCCTGCAAATTAGTAAACCCATCTTGCTTCAGAGGGTTCAGTGATACCACTTATTCTCCACTCTCCCTGAACAGTATCCCTCCCACTGACACTATCAGGCCTCTTTCTGGAGCAGCAACTGCTGTCATCACTGCCTGCCTCAGAGGATTGTTGTGTAAGTGGCCCACAGCTACACAGAAGTCATCAAACAAAATGATTTTCAAAATGACACTTCCCATGCCAACTTCCACAACACACACAAACCTTGAGAAGAAAGTCAGTAGGAGGAAGAATAGGACAAGGGTGGGAAAGGGAGAAAAAGAAGCAGGGGAGAATGAGAGAGGGAGAGGGAGAAACACAGAAACATCATTTAAGTATCCAAGGAAAGCCCTAACTGGTTTGGCTCACTGGATAGAGCATCGGCCTGCGGACTGAAGGGTCCCAGGTTCGATTCTGGTCAAGGGCATGTACCTTGGTTGCAGGCACATTCCCAGTAGGGGGTGTACAGGAAGCAGCTGATCGATGTTTCTCTCTCATCGATGGTTATAACTCTCTATTCCTCTCCCTTTCTCTCTGTAAAAAATCAACGAAATATTTTTTAAAAATAAATAAATAAAATAAATATCCAAGGGAAAAAAATCACTCTTTAGAGATGAAAAACAACAACTGCAGACATCAGGTTGAAATTGTTGTCCGAGTTTTCAATAGCAATGCTTTATACTAAAACATATATATTTAGGGTTACAAAAAATAAAAATGTAAACCACGGATTTTATTAAGCTAAACTGGTTTTCAAGTGTATAACCTACAGACCATTTGGAAGAAGAACCTAGCACAGCTCAGATCTCAGAGAAACAAAATGACTAGGCAGACAGTGACATAAAGACTCATTGTGAGCAGTAAATAAAAATGTGCATTAGTGCTCTAGCTGGTTTGGCTCAGTGGACAGTTCATCAGCCTGTGGACTGAAAGGTCCTGGGTTTGATCCAGTCGAGGGTACCTGCCTGGGCTGTGAGCTTGATCTTAAGTGCATTAGTACTAAATGAGGGTTTTAAGACAGAGAAACTATTATGTACAGTCTGTAATATACAGACTCTGATAATATAGATATACTAGAGGCCCGATGCATGAAATTTGTGCAAGGGGCTTGGCCCTTGCAGCCTGGCTGCCCCGCAGCCCCACCCACTGGTCATTCCAGAAGGTCATTCCAGAAGGTTGTTCCACCATCTGGTCTAATTAGCATGTTAGCTCTTTATTATATAGGATACTTATTATAGTGTTTATAAACACAATTTGAAAAAAAAAAAAAAGGAGGTCGTCCAGTTCTCCGGTCTGATTAGCATATTATGCTTTTATTATTGTAGATGACTATTAAAAAGTGGGGTGAAATAAAGCATGCATATGAACAAATATGCAATTTACTTTTTGAATCATAACTGCAGAAGTATTGGTATTATTAAATAAGAATAGTGACTAATTATGAGAAATTCTAATTCTGTTATTCTTTCTATCCTTAGAAGCTGAAATCTTCAGTGTGAATAAAGAGATAGAGATGTATCTGGTCCAAAAAAAAAAACACCACAAAACAAAACATACAAGATAGGTTTAGAAAACCCTGTCAGACCAGATATCAAGGAAATTATCAAAAATTTCTGCACCCAGGGGGGTCCCTCAGCTCGGCCTGTGCCCTCTCACAGTCTGGGCGCCCTCGGGGGGTGACCACACG
>NW_006296222.1:944280-945349 GCF_000327345.1 Myotis davidii
TGTGCACTGTGGTTATAGTTGCCACAACTGATAAGATGCTACATTCTGTCACTGGCATGGCCAATTCTACATTTCTGAGCACTGGTGCTGCCACTGATACCTAGGAAACCACTTCCTGGAAAGAGTTCCTAGGTCACACATACTTGTACACTAGATTCCTACTTTATTCTGGATGAATGCACCCCATTGGCACAGTTTGGGTCATGTGCTGTCATTGCTACAGAGGATAACGGGAAGGTGATTTTGTATCATTTACATTCTCAAGTAGCTGGCAGACTCTGCATTCCAGCACAGCTCACATGGCGGACAATACCCAAAATGTCAGAGGCTTAGATGCTGTACCACCCAAAGAATGACAAACCACTACCACATTCCTGTTTCTTGCATTTTTTTTATTGTCTAAAGTTTTATATATGTCTCCTTTTTCCCCAATTAACTCCCCTCTCCCTAGCTATTCCCACCCCAGGTAAGCCCCTACCATACCAGTGTCTGTGTCCATTGGTTATGTTAATAAGCATGCACACAGGTCCTTTGGTTGCTCTCTTACCACCCTCTCCCCTGCCATTTGTCTCTGGGTCTATTCTTGTTCATCAAAGTATGTTGATCATCTATCTTAATAAAAGGGTAATATGCTAATTAGACCAGACAACCTTCCAGATGTCCTTCCAGACAAAGCCATGGTGGCAGGGCCGAGGCAGAGGCGGTTAGGAGTGATCAGGCTGGTAGGGGAAAGATGTTAGGGGAATCAGGCTGGAAGGGGAGCACAGTTCGCAGTGGTTCTCAACCTTCTGGCCTTTAAATACAGTTCCTCATGTTGTGACCCAACCATAAAATTATTTTCATTGCTATTTCATAACTGTTATGAATCATAATGTATATATCTGATATGCAGGATGGTCTTAGGCAACCCCTGTGAAAGAGTTGTTCATCTGCCAAAGGGGTCGCTACCCACAGGTTGAGAACCGCTGCATTAGGGATTTAGTTGGTGTATTCGCTGCTCAGGTCACATTAGAATGCAAATGTTTCTGAGGAGGGAAAAGCATTAATTCATGTCTAATTCTTTATTTAC
>NW_006296222.1:958469-960492 GCF_000327345.1 Myotis davidii
TAGACCACCAGGGGGTAGCTCCTGCATTGAGCTTCTGCCCCCTGGTAGTTAGTGTGTGTCATAGTGACCAGTCATTCCTAGTCATTCTGCTGTTAGGGTCAGTTTGCATATTACCCTTTCATTATATAGGATAGAGGCCTGGTGCACAGGTGGGGGCCGGCTGGTTTGCCTTGAAGGGTGTCCCGGATCAGGGTGGGGGTCCCGCTGGGGTGCCTGGCCAGCCTGGTTGAGGGGCTGATGGCTGTTTTCAGGCTGGCCATGGCTCACAGCCACCCAAGCTCCCAGTGGAGGCTGGCTGGAAGCAGATATCTGGGATTTATTTATCTTCTATAATTGAAACTTTGTTGCCATTAGCGGAAGCCACAGTCGGCTCAGGGCAGGTGGGAAGCTTGGCTTCCTCCATCGCCCAGGCAACCAAGCCTCCTGCTTGTTCCAGCTCCATGGCTGTTGGCTGCCATCTTGGTTGGGTTAATTTGCATATAGTAACTCTGATTAGCTGGTGGGCATGGCTTGGGGCATAGCGAAGGTACAGGCAATTAGCATCTTTGTCTTTTATTAGTGTAGATTAGTGTTATATCAAAAGGTATACAAAACTAATGTGAAGTGGCAATGTTGAAGGCTTAGGAATAGATAACATTTCTCCTTATTTCATAGATCTTCAGGTTGAGCTTAAGCAATCAAATAACATAAAATTAAGGTAGGGTAGCCAGCCTAATATGCCTGTCACAGATGGTTAGAAAAGATACAAAATACAAACATGAATGAAGAGTCACACTGCACAAAAGTGTTTTTCTTACATTATAATACAATTTAAACAATCTAACAGCAAGGACATCAGCTGAAACTATCAAGTGGTGCCACACCTGGCAGACTGGCTCAGGTTCCACCATATAATTTAAGAACCACACTGAGCTAAAACCCACAACAAGACAGAAGAATCTGAGGAAATTACTCATTAATATCCAGAAACATAACACATAATTTTGTGAATACTTTTCATGCTACAGACACTGTGATAAGCATTTGAAATATATTGTCTCTAGTCTGAGAATCATATTAATAGTATCTCTCTTCCTCTCCATATGAGGAAAGAAATCAATAATCAAAGAGTTTAAATGACTTACCCAAAGCCACATGGTGGAAAATTGAAAAGTAGATATCAATTCATTTGACAGTCTTTGAGGTTCTTTTTTTCTTCACACTATAAAAGTAAAATATTTTTCACTATAATAGATGCCAAAATATTTTTTATTTGAATACAGCTTTTTAATTAAAAACTAAGATAGTCCAACTTATTTACTGATATTTTGTTAATGTAACTTGCTTATCTTTCTTCATTTTGAGTATTAAAATAACAATATTTTGTCAGTATTTTTGTTAAATGGATTTTAATGTGGTTAATATTATCATATAGCTATTAATTCTATTTTGAATCAGTTAAGAACCTAAATTACAAGCTACATAAAATCATATATCTATGATTATAAAATAAATGTTTCTAGGAATGGATTTAGTTAGTTCATATAACTGCCAAGGTAATGAAAAAATTAAGTTTAAAAATAGACAAACAGGAAAATACACTAAATGTGCACTGTGGTTATAGTTGCCACAACTGATAAGATGCTAAATTCTGTCACTGGCATGGCCAATTCTACATTTCTGGGCACTGGTGCTGCCACTGATACCTAGGAAACCACTTCCTGGAAAGGGTTCCTAGTTCACACATACTTGTACACTAGATTCCTACTTTATTCTGGATGAATGCACCCCATTGGCACAGTTTGGGTCATGTGCTGTCATTGCTACAGAGGATAACGGGAAGGTGATTTTGTATCATTTACATTCTCAAGTAGCTGGCAGACTCTGCATTCCAGCACAGCTCACATGGCGGACAATACCCAAAATGTCAGAGGCTTAGATGCTGTACCACCCAAAGAATGACAAACCACTACCACATTCCTGTTTCTTGCATTTTTTTTATTGTCTAAAGTTTTATGTATGTCTCTTTTTTCCCCAATTACCT
>NW_006296222.1:960729-964540 GCF_000327345.1 Myotis davidii
ATTCAGTAGCAAATCATGTTTCACTGTCCCTGACCTGTTTGCATCATCACCCTTTTAAGTGAATCCTTCAAGACATATCTCACATCCAATCCCTTCTTATCACCTGCCCCTTCCACTTTAATCCAAGCTCCACCCTCTCTCACCTGGTATACTGCTATAGCCTCCTGCTAGCTCCCTCCTTCCACTGTAGCCCCTCATTCTACTTCCCACAGCCCTGCCAGAATTCCTGGTGCAGGACATGTCAGAATGAACCTGCCTCTGCTAACCACCTTCAGTGTCCCCCATTTCACTCAGAAGCCAGAGTCCATACAAAACAGTTCGCAGTGGTTCTCAACCTTCTGGCCTTTAAATACAGTTCCTCATGTTGTGACCCAACCATAAAATTATTTTCATTGCTATTTCATAACTATTATGAATCGTAATGTATATATCTGATATGCAGGATGGTCTTAGGCAACCCCTGTGAAAGAGTCGTTCATCCGCCAAAGGGGTCGCTACCCACAGGTTGAGAACCACTGAGTTTGAGGGATCAGGCCAGCAGAGGAGGGCAGTTAGGATGATCACGCCGGTAGGGAGAGTAGTTAAGGGGATCAGGCCAGCAGGGGAGAGCAGTTAGGGTGATCAGGCCAGCAGGGAGAGCAGTTAGGACAATCAGGCGGCATGCAGGTGAGCATTTAGGAGCCAGCGGTCCCGGATTGCGGTTAGGAGCCAGCGATCCCTGTGGGATAAGGCCTAAGCTAGCAGTTGGACATCCCCCGTTCCGGATTGCGGTTAGGAGCCAGCGATCTCTGTGGAATAAGGCCTAAGCTAGCAGTTGGACATCCCCCGAGGGGTCCCAGATTGGAGAGCATTCAGGCTGGGTTGAGGGACCCCCTCCCTTATGCACGAATTTCGTGCACTGGGCCTCTAGTTTTAAATAATATTGAATACCCTAATACTTCTACTGTTTTTTCTTTAATCAGTTTATATTGGATAATTATAACTAAATAGGTTTAAAATTAAGTTGTGAAGTTAGTTCCTTGTCCTTTTCATGTTTTACAGGAAGATATATTTTAATAAGATAAAGAAAATATATCTTCCTTTGTTTTAATTAGTGGAATATTCTCTCTCATTTCATTTTCTTAATGCTATAGGGCCAGAGTATTTAACTACAAAGAAGTGCTAATCTCACAAATATACTAGGATTAACAGAGAACAGTGTTATTTCCCTGAAGAACCCTAGGAGCTCAATTCTACTAGTATGTATGCCAAAGGATAGCCTTGTCTAATCATAGCTCACAAAGCAATTTCAAGTAGGAGGCACCATTGCAATAATTAGATTATTTGTATTTACAAGAAATGGCAAGTGATGAGGTGTAGTTGTTTTAACTATCATGTAAATCTTATTCAACTTAATTAAAAAATTAAACCTACATCATATTTATAAAGCACTTTTGATATAAAGAGATTAAGCTGTTTTGTCTTTCTTCCCATGAATTATAAAATACTCTTTATATATCAATGCTATATGTTTATTATTTTATTTATTAAATATTTATTATATTTATTATATGTTATATAAATATATGTATTATACTTATTAAATTTTTATTTTAAAGTTGAGGAATATGAAATATAGAAAAAGTGAGGATAAAAGTTTGTCTTTCCATAATAAATAACAACTCAGGGGTAGGGGAAGAGAGGCAAGGTCTTCTCACTGCCACTGACTTAATAAAAATATTTTTGGAGAATGACACTCCTCATATTAACTAATGAAATCCCAAGATTTTTCTAAAGTGTGTGTCTTTCAGGTTATGGATTCTGACTTACTCTTTTAGAAGCTAAAAAAAGTAACTGAGGCCAGTATGTGTTTCATGAGTCAGATTTTCTCTGTCCTGAATAGCATTGAGCACACATGACATTACATTATTTTGACATGTATGAATTTTAATACTTTAATTGTAATGATTTTTAAAATAAACAATGAGTAAGAATGCTTACTCGTGACAGAGCCAAGATAATAGCCAATATGTACAGACATAGCATATATCCCTTCAAAATAGCATAGCTTTGCCATGCCAAATTCTCCTCCTCTTCTCCAAAGGGAGGGTTCACACCATGCAAAGTATCATTCTGAGTTTATTAATCCATCTTTGCTGCTTATGAAATTTATAACTAGACTTATCATATCAGCCCTGGTCTGCTAGTTTGTTTATAGTGCCGACCAATGTTGAACTCATATCAGATAATTTTTAATGGAATTATACCAAAGCATAGCTGATACAGAACAATTATTGATTGGGTGTATAACTTAATAATCAGATAGACATTAAAGTGAGATTTTGAATCATTTTCTTCCCAAATATAAGAGCTAGAACTAGGTGTATCTATCTGTCCATTCCTTCCTGGAATTCCACATTATCAATGGTTGAAGCTGAGGTACCCAACTCAAATGTCTGAATGGAATGAAAGATTAATCAATGTTTGAGACACCAACTAACACAGAGAACATAGGCTGCCATATGAAAAAGGATTACAACAACCTACTTATTATTTTATTTTTTAATGTTAGGCAAATAAATAAAACATTTTCATGTGTCAGAAGAATATTATTTGTTACCTCCAGGTTTAGATCTATTGCTATATGGACAGTGATGATTCTTGGAGATGATTCTGTGTCAATGTCTTTCATTTGTGTTATACAAAGAACATTTATATTTTCTTTCTTTGTGCTACAGCAAGAATATTCATATTTTCCATTATACATAAAATAATTTCTAAAATTATTTAAAAATTCCAACACATCAGTAAGAGAATATGTGTACTGTAGTCACTTTCTCACATTTTGAAGTATGATGCATAATTTTAATTAAAGAGTTTGCTTTACTCTTATAGTGTTTTAATATGTCAAGATGCATCTCTCCTCTTCTTTTTAAAACAATATATTTTTATCGATTTTTATAAAGAGAGGAAAAAAAGGGATAGAGAGATGAAACATTGATGAGCCCTAGCCGGTATGACTCTGGATAGAGCGTCAGCCTGCAGATTGAAGGGTCCTGGGTTCGATTCTGGTCAAGGGTATTTACCTCAGTTGCATGTGCGAGGCAACCAATTGATGTGTCTCTCTCACATCAATGTTTCTCTATCTCTCTGTCTCTACCCTTCCCTTCCACTCTCTAAAAAGCAATGGAAAAATATACTCTGGTGAGGATTAATACCCCCCCACACACACAAAAAAAAGAAAAGAAAAGAAACATCGATGAAAGAGGAAGTAATCTATTGGCATGTGCCCTGAATGGGAATTGAACCAGTGACCTCTTGGATACTGGGTTGACCCTCAGTCTTTGAGCCACACTAGCCAGGATGCATCTCTCTTCTTAAAAACAAACTCAATTTATTTATTGTCCCTTTTAGGTTGAAAACTCTTCTCATGGAGCATTTTTTACTGATATATACTTGGATATTATATAGAACAAATTATCGTAGGCTAATTCAGATCCAAGTTAAAAAAATGATTCTAGTACTTATTCAACCTTTTCATGAGGCATTTAATAGAGGCATGTTGCACTTCATTAATACTAGTGCCTTTTCTGTGACATGGCCCAGGTGCCATCAAATAGGAAGATGGCCAACAAGCTGACAGGAAGAGGGAGGAGAGGAAGGTATGGACAAATCATAAAATAGATAATTAACCCTTGAAATAATCCAAAGTTGACAGCTGTGAATAAATGATAGTGCCTTGTTATAGTCAAAGACACTAAACACTTCAAAAGTTCAATAAATACTTTAGGTCCTTTTTTGCATAAAATTTCAGGAATAAATATTCAAGCAG
>NW_006296222.1:964874-973524 GCF_000327345.1 Myotis davidii
GAGTCACTCTAGAGTATAAATTATAGAAAGTTAGTAGACATGTGGTACAGCAATGATTTGAGAACACTGATAAATTCTGCTCTTCTCCCTCAAGTCTCTTCTGTTGAGATTTTTAGTTTTTTAATCTACTGGGACCTGCCAAAAGCCAAAATTAGTAACACTAGATTAATAACTGCCTCCTAAGTTAAAAAATATAAAACAACATTTTACATTTTACATATAACTAAAATATAATCAAACTGCAGAATAATTTTGTCACATCTTCCCAAACCTCTAACTCTCCCTTCTATCAGAACAAACAGCAAACAAACAAACAAAGAAACACTGTCACATTTTCATCAGCTGGAAGACCTGATGGAACTTTCTAATATGAAGAAAATTCTGGAAGCAAGCACCCATGTATTACTGGATTGTTAGAGGAGTTTTACATGCTCACAGACTGCCCTAACTCTCATGTGCGACTCAGGAGCATGCAAGAGAACATCTGACACAAGGAGGAGAAGAGTACCTAGTAAATTATATTGTTATTTTTTATTGAATTCTTTCACATTTCTCAGTGTCTCTTACATATTCAATCCAGTCTTGGACAGCTCAGAAGAAAGAGCATTATTGTCTATCATAATTATATAAAATTATGTGGCCTGGTGCATGGTGTGGCCCAGTGTGGCCTGGGGGAGAAGGGGGGAGTGCTGTCCCTCAGTCCAGCCTGCACCCTCTCCAATCTGGGATCCCTCTTGCAATCCAGAACTGCTAGCTCCTAACAGCTCACCTGCCTGCCTGCCTGATCGCCCCTAACCACTCTGCTTGCTGGCCTGATGAACCCCAACTGCCCCCCCACTTCCGGCCTGATCATCCCTAACTGCCTGCCCCTGCCAGGCTGATTGCCCCCAACTGCCCCTACCTGCCGGCCTGCTCTTCCCCACTTCCCCTTCTGCTGGCCTGCTCAACCCCAACTGCCCTTCCTGCCGGCCTGATCGCCTCCAACTTCCCCCCCTACCAGCCTGCTCGCCCCCAACTCCCCCCCGATGGCCTGATTGCCCCAACTGCCCTCTCCTGCATGCCTGATTGCCCCTAAACGCCTCTGCCTCGGCCCCACCACCATGGCTTTGTCCAGAAGGACATTCAGAAGGTCTCCCAGTCTAATTAGCATATTACCCTTTTATTAGTATAGTGAGCCTATTCAGAAAAAAGAAGAACACAGCATTTGTTATAGTAATTATTGCTACTATTGATTTATCATTTTAATATTGTAAATATTTTAGGGCAAATTAATTTTCTACCCTAAAATATTTACATAACAAAAACAAATATGCTATAATAAGAATAATTTTGAGTGAATTCCTGAAGGCAGCCAGCCAGATGATATGTTTATGGTTATCAAAGTAATTTTCTTTCACTTTTACTGATGTATAGTGTACATAAAGACAACTGTACAAAGCCTAAATGCATAGTTCAATGACTCCTCACAAAATTTATAAGAGCAAATAACCAGCACACAGGACAAAAAATAGTATTATCAGCACTGCGAAAGATGCTTTATACCCTTCCAAGTCAATATCCCACAAAGGAAACCATTATCTTGACTTCTGTCATCATAGTTAATTTGTTTATGGTTTTGAACTTCAGATAATGAAAACACACAGGATGAAATTACTTCCTCTGTTAGGTTAGGTTTCATATTGACCAGAGAATTTGTGTAAGATTCAGAACTAGCGATTCTTGACTCCAATACTGATTGAATCCACTGAGCCCTGGTGACAGATGCAATAACAGAAATTCCATAACTTTAAAATATTGGTTAGCTTTGCTTTCAAAGCTCACATGCCAAACTTATAAATTATTCCATTACCAAATGCTTTTCTCTACTCTAAAAAGTATGCAATCCTCAGATTAGCATATAAATAAAATTGTATGTGGTATCAGTTTTACATGCATTTTTAACTCTTTTTAATACATCTAAATAGGGTACTGACCTTTGTTTATATTAACTTGCTTCTACAATGTGCCACATATATTTTACTATTTTTCAGCCCATAACTTTTAATTTTATTAAATATGAAAGCAGTACACGTATTTTTCTTATTTATTTTATATTGATCACATTTAGAAAAATCTATTAAATTTATAGTATATTTTAGGTGCATATTATGTATGCAAAAAACAGTTCAGTGATAGGGATTTGAGGAAATAATAACATACCTTCTTTGATGGTTAATTTCAAGTGTTATATATCATTTGCACTTGTGCTAATATTTTGCTGTAATAGGATCTATATAAAGCTGTAATTTATTCAGAGGGAAGGGAAAATTACAATATAAAATATAATTTTTCATATGTTGCTTGACTTAACTAACATTGGACAAACATGGTGCTTTTCTAAAGTTTATTATCTTAAGCTGCAGTACAAAGTACAAGTTTACAATCGTTTCAAAAGTATTTTTTATGAGATTAATGTTTGATTTGATAGACTGAGCAAAGCAGATTGCACTCCCCCAAGGTGATGGGCCTCATCCAATTCATTGAAGGTCTGATGAGAAGAAAAGCAGAGTAGGGAAACATTCACTTTCTCTAACTGTTTTTATGCTGAAACATTGAGTTTCTCCTGCCTTTACACCCTGAATTGTGTCTGAAATTATACATCAGCTCTCCTGGTTCTCAGGCTTTCAGATTCAGACTGAAACTATACCATTGGCTCTCCTGGGTGTCTGTCTACCTTTCCAATTGCAGACCTTAAGGCTTTTCAGCCTCCATAACCATGTGAGCCAATTCTTTACAATAAAACTCTTTACATATACTTTTTATTTTCTTGAAGATCCATCAGTATTTAATAAGGAATATAGTGCTCTCTACAGAGGGCACCTCAGAAATATTTAGTATTTCTATAGGATAGAAAAACAACAGGTACATAATTTCGAGATTGGCCAAAAGACCACGGAATAGAAGTGATCCTTGGTGGAGGATAACTGTCTTACTGCTGTACAGGGATATGTTTACCTTTCCTCTGTGCTCCGAAATAGGAAAATAAAACACAAAAGATGTCTTCAATCAGATTTTAAAAACTTACAAGTCTGTTTTAAATTACTCAAATTTTATAATGATAACAGAAACACTTTCATGCTAAGTACACTATAGGATATATTTGTAAAGCTAATAAATTTGGGTCTTAAATTTAACTAGTTTTTCCCATCATAGAAGTATCAGAGATAAACATTTTTTAAATATTAAACAAACTTAAGTAAATAATTTTAATTGATTCTTGCTTATTTTCATTTATTTTGAAGAACAGCCACAGTACCCCTTTGTTTACTTGGCATAGGCTGATAAAATCCTATATAATAAAAGGTTACTATGAAATTGTCCCCTTGGGAATTCGACTGACCACACTACGAGTTCTACTATTCACTATAAAGGGCACTGACCACCAGGGGGTAGCACGGAATGAAGGAAGGCCTGAGCTGCCAGCCAGAGGCCCCAAAAGGCCATAATCGCCAGCCGGGCCTAGGAACCCTACCTGTGCATGAATTTCATGCACCGGGCCTCTAGTATTAGAAATAACCATTTAAAATTATGTTATTGATTCCTCATTTTCTAAAGAATAAAATTGAAATTGAACTTTCTGGGTATCAATTATATGGCTAATCACATCAATGTGCTCATATCTCCAGTGTCATCTCCTCCATCTCTTTGTGCACTGACCCTGACATATTTGATTGACCTACATGAACCATGCCATCTCATGTCCACTCTGGTTCCCTTTTGTTTTGATTTCTTTACTCCCTCTAAATCAAGCATGTCAAACTCAAAGGCTAACATGGGCCAAATAAACGAGGCATGACCTGTAGGCCGCAAGTTTGACATGCTTGCTCTAAATTAACATTTATCAGTTATCTCTAGAAGAATGTGGCCATGCAATAATTGTCAGGTATTTTGATTCATTAAGAAAAGTCTAGAAGTCCTAATGTTTTGAAATCTCCTGAGTTTTAAATGTTTCCAGGTAATTCCTTCCTTCCCTCCTTCCTGCCTTCCTTCCTTCCTTCCTTTCTTCTTCCCTTCCTTCCTTCCTTCCTTCCTTCCTTTCTTCCTTCCTTCCTTCCTTCCTCCCTCCCTCCCTCCCTCCATTCCATCCTTTTATGTCTGTGAAGGTCTAGTCAAATTGGTACATGAAATTAACCATCACAAAAGGTATGTTGTTATTTCTTCTAAAATTCTCATCATTCAAATTTACTGTTTGCATGCCTAATATACAAACTAAAATATTTGTGGTACATTATAACAAGCAATTTAAGCTTTAAAAAGGTTCATCGCCCTTTCCAAAAAAGTTATAATATTTTGGGGACTTTTTTAGATCTGAGAGCTTACATAGGCCTAAATTTAACATTGAAAAAATTGCTAGTATAAAATGCTCTGGCCTGGATACAAAAGCATAGTTACTCCCTTAATGTATAAAGTATTTCTCTCTCAAGAGTAGTGTGGATGTTCTATTATAATTCTGTCTGCTTCCTGAATAATTAGTACTTTAATAGACAAACTGAAATCTCCCTGTACTTATTTTTTGTTTCAACATTTTAGCAACTGATGATGTGCATTCATAATCATAATGAAGCTTTATACTGCTGTTCCTAATTTCTCAGGGAATTTAAATTACAATAGAAAGATAAAACAAACATTAGTTATCTTCATAAGGAAATATAACAAATCTTTTTAAAATACCTATAGATTACTCCTTTGTAAACAAACAGGTATTTTATTTCACAAATAAACCCTTTATCCGTATTACCAATTAATCAAACTTTATTAAAAGTGGCTTCACCATGGTAAATCTAATAGTATTACCGAAGTCTCCCTTTATATTATGTTTCAAAACAAAAAAGACTAAAGACTTATTTACAAAGTGAGGTGAAACATGAATATTGATTTATACTTAAAGAAGGAAATAGCACTGAATCATAGGGAATTTATTTGTCCACTAAATAATTTAAAAAAAAAATTTGGAATTTTATTTTTCCCAAGTAGTATTCATGTATGTATTTTTTTATTTGTGCTTTCTTTGGCAACTAAGTAAGAACCTTTGTCTAATTAGACATAAATCAGACTCCATTGGCTCAACTCCACAAACTGCAAACCTAGAATCATTACTTGGTTCTGAGTCTCTGCCAAAGATGTTGGTGTCCGCGTAGATTTATGTTGAGGTCATCAAGAGAACTACTAAATTTTCCAGAACATATAATGTCCTAATAATGCAAGAGTCCAGGAAGATTAGAAATATAGCAGAAAGGTTTTTACCCACAGGGTGCCTCTTTATAGGAAGGCACAACCAGGATAGGCCCAAAGTTTTTGAGCCTCAATCACACTCATGGCTTTTATTATCACAATGACTGCAGAGTCTGTTATAGGAAGTTAAATAAAATGTAGGATTTTAAAACTTAGTGTCTGGCTTTTTAAATGGGAGATGCTTTTCTGCTTTTTTCATCTGTCAGTCTTAAAAGTGGTTTTTAGTTACTAATGAGATCTACAGAAATTATTTTGTGTTTACTTCTTTACATTGGTTTTACTTAAAATTCTATTATATTCCCCTATCTAGTCTTTCTCTCCATCATTTCCCAAAACCACTTCAGACGGGGCAAATGCAATTAGAAATGATGAGCCCAGGCAGCCTGGCTCAGTGTTTACCTACGAAACAGAAGTCACAGTTCAATTTCCAATTAGGGCCTATCGGGCTCAATCCCTAGTGTGTGGTGTGCAGGAGACAGCCTATCAGTCATTCTCTCTCATCAGTGATGTTTCTATCTCTCTCTCCCTCTCCCTTCCCTAGATTTTTGAACTCAATAAAACTATTTTTTTAAAAATATGATGTGATGAAAATAAAATATTTTGCTTTTAGCTCTGAAATGAATAGCTCTCAGACAAGAAAAGACTGATAGAAAGGAAGATTTTTGTATCACTTTTATTTTTGGCCTTCAGTGAAACTCACCATGACAGAGGCCATTGATAATCCAAAAGGGGTCAGTGTACTTAATACATAACAAAAGTTATGGCCTTTACATGTGTTAAATGGTTATTGGTCAATGGATTTTATAGATCTGAAAACCATTTCTATGTGGAGAAAGAGGAAGAAGGAAGTATCTACAACCATTACAAAACTGGATAAATATCATGAAAGGATAATATTACTTTGAGGGAAATTGAATTAAAATCTATACTAATAAAACCATAATATGCTAATTAGACCAGACAGCCGGACAACCTTCCGGATGAAGCAGGGGCTGGGAGGGCCGAGGCAAGTCACCGCAGCTGTAAGGGTCAAGCCCCTTGCAAGAATTTCATACATTGGGCCTCTAGCAATTATATAAGGATGAAAAATATGAAACTTTTATAATAAACAGAATTATTAAAAATCATTCAGGAATTTATGATAAAATTATTAGAAAGGTAAAGATATAAATGCACTCTCAAAAAATATAGTAAAGAGTTAATTGATCTTTTTTCAAAAATATTTTATGATATGCTGGATTTTCTCAATTCTAGTCTATCTAAAATATAGATCAAAGTGTTTAGCATCCTATGATGATGCTATTTTTTCCTCTCTTTTGATATTTTTAATGTCTTTTTATGTGGTACTCCAAGACAGTGAAGGCAAAGAAAAATATGAATCTAAAATTATTTTAAACATTATTGATCTCTGAGTGATCTTCTTTATATCAAATTACATGTCTTATTTTCAAAAATACTTTTGTGTGTGAAACATTAGCCTGATTTTCCCCTTTCCTGGAAACTAAATTTGAATGCAAATCAGTTGGTTTCCGAAGTTCTAATGCAAATTCTCCTCCTCAGGAGAATTATCTCCTCCTCCTCAGTTTGAATCCTTCTCGGCTGGACTTTTAATTCTACATTTGACACCAGACCCTGACCCTGCACCTTTCATCTTCTACTCTTCCAAATATTTTTGAGATGTCTGCACAAGGATGTTCCAAATCACTCAAACTTACCATAGGCTATATATGTGGGACTCATCCTGTGGAATATAGAAAAGCTGGTTTGCTAACTAGGCCAGACCACCTAATCCATTTCACTGCCTATTTTTATGGACTGTGAGCTAAACATGTTCTTTTTCGTATTTAAATGGTTGAGGGGAAAAAGTAAAGAAGAAAAATATGTCATGGCACTTTCAAGAAAATTATATAAAATCCAAATGTTAGGGTCTGTAAATAGCAAGCTTATTAGATACTAGAGGTCCAGTGCACAAATTAATGCACATTGAAAGGAAATTAATTAGAATATTTTAATATCACTATTCACCCTTTCTCTATAATAGGAGTGTCAACCAAATTCACTATTGACAATGACAGATAGAAACACCCATGTGCAATTGGCACCAGCAAGAGCTTTTTATGTATCAGACATGGGCAAGTCAATGTAGCCTTTTATAGATATAGAATAAACTTGCTTAATTAGACCTGCTTTCTGATTTAGCTAAACTTTTTCCAGCCCAGTGAAGCATCCCAACTTCTCTTTCAGGTAACTGTCACCAACAAAGCAGTAAATATCAACACAAAGCAGATTATTATTGTAGAACATGCAGGGAGAACAAAGGGTAAAATATTTAACTGCAGAAGTGTTTGACTATATTCTGGGCAGTTGAGAAAACCTATAGTCATTTTCAAGGTCCAGCATTTCTTACTTCTTTTCAATGAAGTCAAGTTTCTAAGCTTTCTAAATCTCTGTTTTCTGGCTAATAAAAAGAAAATAGGATTCCAATGAGTCTCCTATTTACCTACTCCAGGATTTCTGTGAGGATCAAATGAGATGAGGCACATGAAAACGCTTTACAGACATTTGGTTAAAGTGTAAATGTTTGCATCTGGCTATAAAGCAAGTCGTATTCCTGGGCCGAAGAAACTGCAAGGAGGCTAGTTGCTAGGGAGAGGAAGCCAGGCATTGCTATGTGATGTCATTACCTGGTGCCCACAGCCACTGTTTCCAGGCTGGGCTGGTCTCTTGGCCACATTTTGCACAATGGGTTCTCAATAACGTTGGCTGCGTTTTGGTGGGGTGTCGCTCTGGGATGGTGGTGAGGGCTGTGTCCCACTTGGGGGAGCCGAGTGTTGCATTGTAGGCGCCAGGTCCCCAGTGCCATTTGTTTGTAAATGGCAGTGTGTGTCATGGCAGCTCCTGCATTGAGTGTCTGCCCCCTGGTGGTCAGTGCACGTCGTAGTGACTAGTCGGATGGTCAGACACTTAGCATATTAGCCATATATATAGACTAGAGGCCTGCTGCACAAAATTAGTGCACGGAGGAAGGGGCCGTCCCCTCAGCCCGGCCTGCACCCTCTCCAATCCACGACATCCCTTTCGCAATCCAGGACCGCTGGCTCCTAACCTCTCGCCTGCCTGCTTGCCTGATCACCCCTAACCACCTCTGCCTGCTGGGCTGATCACCTCCTAACTGCTGTCCTCTGCCAGCCTGATCACTCCTAACTGCCCTCCCCTGCCAGCCTGATTGTCCCTAACTGCCCTCCCCTGCCCGCCTGATCACCTCTAATAGCCTCTGCCTCAGCCCTGCCACCATGGCTTTGTCTGGAAGGACGTCTGGAAGGTCATCTGGAGGATGTTCAGTCTAATTAGCATATTACCTTTTTCTAAGTATATACAC
>NW_006296222.1:975184-976885 GCF_000327345.1 Myotis davidii
TGCAAGGAGGCTAGTTGCTAGGGATAGGAAGCCAGGCATTGCTATGTGATGTCATTACCTGGTGCCCACAGCCACTGTTTCCAGGCTGGGCTGGTCTCTTGGCCACATTTTGCACAATGGGTTCTCAATAACGTTGGCTGCGTTTTGGTGGGGTGTCGCTCTGGGATGGTGGTGAGGGCTGTGTCCCACTTGGGGGAGCCGAGTGTTGCATTGTAGGCGCCAGGTCCCCAGTGCCATTTGTTTGTAAATGGCAGTGTGTGTCATGGCAGCTCCTGCATTGAGTGTCTGCCCCCTGGTGGTCAGTGCACGTCGTAGTGACTAGTCGGATGGTCAGACACTTAGCATATTAGCCATATATATAGACTAGAGGCCTGCTGCACAAAATTAGTGCACGGAGGAAGAGGCCGTCCCCTCAGCCCGGCCTGCACCCTCTCCAATCCACGACATCCCTTTCGCAATCCAGGACCGCTGGCTCCTAACCTCTCGCCTGCCTGCTTGCCTGATCACCCCTAACCACCTCTGCCTGCTGGGCTGATCACCTCCTAACTGCTGTCCTCTGCCAGCCTGATCACTCCTAACTGCCCTCCCCTGCCAGCCTGATCACCCCTAACTACTATCCCCTGCCAGCCTGATGGCTTTTAACTGCCTCTACCTCGGTCTTCACCTCTAGCCTTCGCCCAAAAGGACATCCAGAAGATTTCCGGTCTAATTAGCCTATTACCCTTTTATTAGTATAGATTATATTATATGGTGATGTGTTTAAATACTGCCTTTGACTTATTTAGCACTATAAAGAAACCTAATGTCCAGGAAAGCCTAAATATTTGCTTGTCTGGTCTTTTCCAGGTATGTTTAGTAACCCCTGATGTAGACTATAAGTGCATAATGATTTCCCTGCATTATTCATGATTGTCCCTTGAGTACAATCGACAGAAAATAACACAGTACACTGAACAGAGGAATTGTACTTGTCTGTTCTCAAAATTACTTGTTCAAAGAAAAGGTAACTACATCAAATCTTACTTTCTGTTTAATTTCTCTATTTTATATTATGAACAATTTAAACTATAAGCTAACATAATAAAATCTGTCTCTTTTTAAAATTTCATTCTTGCACAATTGTTGTTATTGCTACCTCTGCATACTGTTTCAGTTTCCTTTCAATTTTCAATTTTCATTGCCTTACTTTAGCCAGGCCTTTAATGTATCACACCTGTAATGTAATCAATACATGCCACTGCATTCATTTGCTATCACCATCAAGCTATCTTTCATACTGCTTTTCTATGATATTCTATTGCTAATTAGTACATAATTCCCTGCACTTGAAAAGCATAAGATAAAAGAGAAGAAGTGGTAGATACAGGAGGCAGAAAAGGGGTTGGACATAGAAGCCTGTTACTCATTGAACCCTTAGAGGGTGCTAGTTGTTTTCTCTATTCTTTCCAAAGATACTACCTCACAAATACTCAACCCATATCTTATAGGTGAAAAACAACAACAACTGTTGATCAGAAAAATTACCATTTGTCAAATATTGCATATCATATAAACAGATATATTCACAATTCATAACTAATCCTCCCTCATTTCAAAACCGTTACTTATTTTTAGCTTCTAAACAGATACTGATGGAAACACATTCGTTATATGTGAAATATACCAATTACTGGAAGAATCACTGACAGGAGGTGCAGAAGG
>NW_006296222.1:976993-991336 GCF_000327345.1 Myotis davidii
CAAATATCTTTTTAATAATCATAACAATTCCTTCCCTGATTTTTTATATGTTCCAACTTACATTACACGCTGTTCATGTTTCATGGAATATGATTAGTAGCTACTAAATTATAGTTTATTTGCTCATTTGGCCAACTTTTTAAACATCACTGCACACTTTTAAACATCTATAAAATACTGGTATTTAATGAACTGTTCTATATGATCTAATGCAATGAGCACCATTATGTTAACTCGGTCTAGACTGCAATTTGGTAGATTTCAGATTTATATCAATAAATTTAATAAATGTATGTCAATAGTGTGGTGAAGGCATTGGGTAGGGGAGTGGGTACAAGGTGGATGGAGTCAATGTAGGAAAAAAAAGGAGATCTGTAATACTTTCAACAATAAAGATAAATTTAAAAACTGCATATCACAAAACTATTTTATTTCAATAATGTGAACAACTTTGTTTCTCTTAAATATTCTTACTTTTGTCCCAACTTATTACATGCTGTTCATGTTTCACGGAATATGATTAGTAATTACTAAATTATAGTTCATTTGCTCATTTGGCCAACTTTTTTTTTTTTCAAATTTTATTTTATATTACAATGGGTATTACATATGTGTCCATTTTTTTCCCCGCCCTAGACAGTCCCCTAGCCTCCCCTATTCCCCAGTGTCTTATGTCCATTGGTTAGGCTTATATGCATGCATACAAGTCCTTTGACATCACGGCATACTTTTCAACATCTATAAAATACTAGTATTTAATTAACTGTTCTATGTGGTAGCCCTTAGTTCTTCATATAATGATTTTGTGAGTTTTGAAATGTTAAAAACTATTTTTATATGATAAGGAAAATAACTGTTAAGGATATGGTAACCTTAGAATTCTCTGTATGTGAAAATAACAAATAGATTGTGATACATGTGTGATAGATGAAATAACAATTTTCCTCAATGTCCTGGGTAAGCATTGGACTAAAATATAAGATGTTTCACTGAGTCCTTTGCAGGAGTCATTTGCCAATAATAGATGAAATAACAATTTTCCTCAATGTCCTGCGTAAGCATTGGACTAAAATATAAGCTGTTTCACTGAGTCCTTTGCAGGAGTCATTTGCCTAAGCTCATGTCTTGTTCGATTATGGTGAGGTTGAAAAAAATAATTGATCACGTCTCTGTGAGAAATTTTTGATGGTAAGCACTTACACTGATATAACTATTCCAACATTAGAGGGGAGCCAGCATTTTAAAGTTAAGTCTAGGTATACACTATGTGACTTGGCTGAAAAAGATATAGAAAGTTAAAACTCAACTATTATCAAATATTAGCACATAAAATTTTGTATAGCATCTTGATTAATGTACAAAAATAATGTTTTATAAATACTGTATGACCTCACTGCTTCTGCTCAAAGGAAAAGGTGACTCTTATTTTGCGTGTAGTGTGTTTGTAAAGGATGAGGTACAGAAAATTTTGCATTGGGACCTGATTTTACCAGTTAAGACACTAATAACATTGCGGAGATTAATGCAAACTTTCTTTTCTGAGCATTCATTTACTGTCAGTCAGATGTGACCTAAGAGATAATATTCCTTAGAACCAGCAGGAAAGAAAAACAGGTTTTCTAATATGGGGCCCAAATTAAATATTCTGCTAATTAGTGGTAGTTTCATAAGATGTTCATTAAATTACAAGAAACACATCCATGTAATATGGTTACTAGAAAGATCTCTGCCTTAAGAACAAGAGAAATATATTAGATCATATTGCTAAGCAATTTTTCTGGCTGACAAGGGCAATTTTTCAGCAGCAGCACTACATTTAGAGCGGCAACATAATGGGAGGATAGAGCAGATGCTAAAATTTAGTCAGACATAAATCTTTTTGCCTTTATCTCTGTTGCAATACAGAGAAGACAAGAAGACAAACAAATAGCCCAGAGAGAAAATAAATGTTGGGTGTCTCAAGAAAATATAATACCCCAATACTGAGATAATATACATGTTGCAGGATTGACATTTGTAAAAATAAGTAGTGTTTAATTAAGTAAGATGACAATAATCAAATGTCTGGCATTTTTTCCAAATAGCAACATGTGACAAGCACAGGAATGAAATGATACTTACTCATTTTGATAACCTCTTCAAACATGCAATTATTCAAGTTTTTGTCTACGTATTCACCCATAAAACTTACAGATTCAAAGATACTTTCATTCATTATATCATTTGAAATGTATCATTTACAAACCAAAATTACGTCTTGGAAAATCTTACTCCCTCTGAACTCACTCAAATTCTTGGCCTTTTTACTTATATTTGTTCACATTGGGTGACATGATCAAGGGTCACAAGATAAAACTCAGCTTTCTGCATGAAACTTTGTTCTGACACTCTGATCCACACTGATTATTCTCTTATCTAAACGCCAATTAAACTTATAATCATTCATCATACAACTGAGCACACGTTCATTTTCCATTTTATCTGGATGTAGCTTTCCACTCTCCAACAATATTTAGCTCCCCATTGTGGGAAAGATAGGTTGCTATTTCAAATACTTTTCTTTTATATCAGTGATGGCGAATCTTTAGAGCTCGGCGTGTCAGCATTTTGAAAAACCCTAACTTAACTCTGGTGCCATGTCACATATAGAAATTTTTTGATATTTGCAACCATAGTAAAACAAAGACTTATATTTTTTATATGTATTTTATATATTTAAATGCCATTTAACAAAGAAAAATCAACGAAAAAAATGAGTTCGTGTGTCACCTCTGACACACGTGTCATAGGTTCGCCATCACTGTTTTATATTCTCCCAATATATAAAACAATGGAGAATGCACAATAAAATTATGTTGCAATTAGAAGTAAGTTTATTCCAGCTTTTAAAATTATGCCTTATTTTGAAAAAACAAAAAATAATCTTGGTAGAGATGACAAAAATGTGAAAATTGCCCTAGCTTGTTTGGCTCAGTGGGTAGAGCGTCGGTCTGTGGACTGAAAGGTCGCTGGTTCAATACCAGCCCAGGGCACATGCCTGGGATGCAGGCTTGATTCCCAGTAGGGGGTGTGCAGGAGGCAGCTGATTAATGATTCTCTCTCATCATTGATATTTCTATCACTCTATCCTTTTCCCTTCCTCTCTGAAATCAATAAAAATAAATATTAAAAAGTAAAAATTACCTTAAGCCCACTTCCCAACCAATGTTACCATTTCAGTAAACACATTAGAGTCCTTCTGTCCTCTCCCTCCTTTTCTCCCTCTGTCTATGCATCTCTGTTAATATATTTACATAATCAGCATAAAGTAATATTTTCAAATAATGTTTGTCAAATGAATTGATCATATTTACTTATTATAAATATACATTTTTATTTATTTAAATATTTCAAATGTATATCTATATTAATTTTTCTCTCTAGCTAGGGGCGGGGAGGAAGGAGGAATGCAGAGTTATTATTCAATGGATACAGTCTCAGCTTTGCAAGATGAAAAGAGTTCTGCAGATGGAGGCTGGTAATAGCTGCACAACAATGTGAATGTGCTTGATTCCACTGCACTGTTTACTTGAAAATGGTTAGGATGGTGCATATTATGTTATGGGTGTTTTACCACAATTAAGAACAAACAAAAAAGAGAATGAGGTTAGATATTTCAACTCCTAAGTATACAATAGCCTGGCCTCACTCACACAGTACTATAGTATATGGCTTTAAATAAAGAGAGACTGCCTCAGGCTCCAAATGAATCTTGATTATATATTTTTCAATATCTTCATCTACTAAGAATTTTAAAGATTTTTTTTTCAGAGAAGTAAAATAATTAAGTATGAATGTTACTAAAAAATGCCTCTGAGTATTGTTGGGAAAAACACACCAAATATCTTGAGAATTAAATTTCCAATTTTTCTTATAAAAAACAACACCAACTTATATTTGTAAAGGTAGATGTAGATGATATTTAGGTGTTGGTTTTGAAACAGGGCGAAACAGGACAATATATTTTAGTAGGACTTTTTGGTAGCAAATAACATAAAAACGACAACAATCTGATAACAGCTTATGCATTCAAGGAAACACATTTCCTCAAGGAACTAAAAGTTCAAGTTCAGTTTAATCAGGACATGGCTCATTTCTCTGTTTTTTCCCAATTTGCTAATTATATTATTTGGTTGTAATTCCTGGGCTTGTACTAAAAGGCAGCAGGACTACCAGACTTCATAAACACCAACCCATTACCCAGAAGGCGATTGTCTGCATGCCAGAATTTCCAGCCTGTATTCTGAACTTCATTCTAAAATAATTATAGTTGCCAAGTAAATGCCGTGGGCTGATTAAGTTAGCCCTGCATTAACTAAAGCAATCATTGTGAAAGTGTAAATAAAGGTATCATGCTTATTTTAGATCAATTCAAACCTACTCCTATAGTTGGGTATATTTGTCGAGTAGTATAAAGTCTGAGGCCAAAGAAATTGCAAAAAAAAATGAGTCCAGAAGTGAAAACAGGATCACTGTTAAGAGATGCAACCAATTATGTTATATTACATCGTAATCAATTCAATTGGGAACAATATGAGGGAAAGCCAGAAGGGTCTAAATCTAAGATTACTCAAAACTTTCCTGAGGACCCACTGTTTGACATAACAGGTCAGAAGAGCTTACACATGGGAGCAACGGCTTCTTTTTTCATTCATTTATGCAGCAAGTATTTTTTGAGTCCCACTATATACCAGTCTCTAGAGATAGTACCAAGAAAAAAACAAATTCACTTCCTTTGGCAGCAGGAGACAATGCCAAAGAGGTAAGACAGACAGAATCCACAGCACCTTCTAAGCCATTTTAAAGGCTTTTCTTCTTCTTTTTTTGTGTAAGAGGAGGAACATTTGAAAGGTTTTGAACAGAGAAGCAACATGATCTGATTTATGCTTTAAAGAATCACTTTTACAGATGTCTTGAAAATAATATAGGGATGTTAAATAGGAAACTATGTAAGTAATCCAGGTGAAAGATAAAGATAGTTTGAATAAGAGAGCTATAAAGAAAATGTTGCATGATATATTTTGATGATAGAATAAACAGAATATGCTGTTAGATTTAGATGTGGAACATAAGGGAAAAAGAATCAAAGATAACTCCAAGTGTGGCCAGAACAACTAAAAGATCAAATTCGCTTTGGGATATGTTAATTTTGTGATGACCATTAGACATCTGTATGGAGATATTAAATGGGCATCTGGAGAGCACATTTATGGTTCACACCAATAACCAGTCAGAGAGTTTAAAGACATAGACATGTGATTGATACAAAATCTGTAGTCTAAATATAACCAGGGGTATAACTGTAAAAAAAAAAAGTGCTGTGACTCTCCCAGATATTCATCTCAAGGAGATAAAAAGCAACAGGCAGGAGAGAGATGAAAAGGGTCAGAATTTAAATGACATGGCAAAAAAAAAAGTATCAATAAGAGATCATCCATTTCAAAATCACTGATGGGTCAACAAGGATGAGAATTGGGACTTGCTCAATGGATATAGCCAAGTAGAGGTCATTGGAGACCTTGCTTAGGAGGTGTTTCAGGGTGGTGGTAGTGGCAGAAACCTGGCTGAGATAGGTTGCAAGAGAGAATTATGAGGAGAGTTTGAAATAGCAAGTACTGATAATTACATATGTGGATTTTTGCATTAAAAAATAAATGGCAGATTTGATGCCAATGGAAATCATTGTTTGTTTTTAAGTGATGTCATAACAGTGTGTCTGTACATTGATATAATAGGAAAGGGAGAACGATTGGAGGGAGAAAAAGAAGAGGAACTGTTTTGTAGAGAGCAAGGAAAGGAAATGCACTTGCCTTGGAGCTGGTTGGATTTATTCATTAGTAAGCTTTTAATTTAAGGAATATGCAATTATTCATATTAAATGCCAGAATGTAAAGATGACTTCCTTTACAAAAGAGCTTATAAATCATAACATATTCAATATCAATAAATGTCATAATTCAATTTATTATATAAAAGTAAATATTTTGAGGGGATAAATTTAAATATATGAATGGCAGAAACTCATTTGGTGCTGAAAAAAATAAAACATAAAAAGATTAATAAAAGCAAATCCAGCAGGATTTGAACAAAGCTAAACAGATTGTTAAATGTTCAACCAAAACATGAAAATGAAAATTTTATATTCATGTGAGAGAACCCCTGTGAATAAAGGAAAGGATTTTACAAATTAGGTTAAAAAAGTGATACATATAAACACTATTGATCTCGAGCTAGTTCCTCTTTGGCTCTTTGATCTATTTGAAAGGAAATGTAGCCACTGCCTTGACCACATGTTTTTGAATACCAGGGCATAACAAAATGAAACACTTTACAAAGCCCTTCAATTAGGCATGGCTGCCGTCATAAGTCACTTTTTACTATAAACAGGCTTGAGGCCTACTTTCCATGCACCAAAAGTAGAAGAAAATATGTAACTAAATGTAGTTGGTGTACAACACAAACCCAATAGGTAGAAATGAGGGGACAGAGATAAGATAACCACAGTTTTAGTATACTGCACAGTACTTAATATACACTACAGGCCCAGTGGATGAAATTCGTGCACTGGTAGGGTCCTTAGCGGCTGCTGGCTGCTGGCCGAGGCCTCCCTCCCTTCGCCTGGCCCCCTGCCACTGCCACTGGCCAGGGCCTCTCCCTTCCCCCAGGCCCCTGGTCAAACTCCCGGAAGAACTTCGGTCAAGGGGATAATTTGCATACTAGTACTATGCTTTTATTATATAGGAAGTTTAATATGAAAAGATCTAGCTTTGAATTCAGATTTCACCCTTAGTAGCTTTGTGATTTTATACAAACTCCCTTAACAATTTTAGAAACCAGTGTTTCTTTAACTATAAAGTGAGATAAACCTATCTCACAGTGTAGTGGCAAAAATTAAATAAGTTAAAATGATGGGCCTAGCATATACTAAGCAATTCATAAATGCTAGCCATGTGATAGATAAAACTCAGACTCCTGAGAGCTTTAGTTTAGTTCTTAGCAATGTATTCATTGTTATCCTCCATACACAGTGGAAAAGCTGGAGCAAAGGTTTTAAGTGTGGTTCCACTAATGTGAACAAATACTAGATACATAAACATATCTGCTAAATTTTCATGTTGGCCTCCTCCTAGACATGAAATCCCATACGCCCAGTATACTGTTATGGTCACTATGAAATTTTTTTAAAAAGGTGTGTTTTGGCCCTAACCGGTTTGGCTCAGTGAATGGAGCGTCAGCTTGTGGACTCAAGGGTCCTGAGGGTCATAGTGATGAATTTATATATTAATTACAATAAATTCACAAAAAGAAAAATGCAAAAGAGCTTTCATTCTAGAAAAGGATTCTGTGTATGAATATGGCCTTTCTCTCTGAAATCAATAAAAATATTTTAACAAATAAATCCTGTTCTATATTTATTTTTTAATATATTTTATTATTTCAGAGATGAAGAGAGAGGGAGACAGAGTTAGAAACATCAATGATAAGAAAGAATCATTAATTGGCTGCCTTCTGCCAACCGGGGCCCAAGCTAGCAAACTGGGCATGCGCCTTGATAAGGAATCGAACAGTGACCTCCTGGTTCATAGGTCAATGCTCAACCACTGAGCCACAGTGGCAATGCAGGATTTATTAGTATTTTACAATAAATAATCAGTTTAATGACAGCTCTCAAAAGGTAGGGAGAAAAAAAACACAAAAGATGGCTACATAACCTTTATTGAGCTAATTCTTAAAAATAAAAAACTATTTGAAAACTTTAATAATTTGAACCATTAGTCCAAGTAAGAAATTACTTTACTTTTCTTTATATCATTATAAATATAAGAAAAATAAAATGGTGGTGTTTTTTTTTTTCATTTGAGAATCTTAAATCAAGAATCAGTTTTGCCATCAGTGTCATTTAGTAAACTTATGCCAACTTAAGGGATTGGTTTTGAAATCTAATAATAGCTAAAACCCCATAATTTAAAGTTCTTTTGTTAATTGCTAAGTTATACAATACCCTTAATTAAGAAAAACACCTAATATAGAAAAATTTCAGATCTAAATTGTCCTTGTTACAAATCACTCCTATGCTTATCTGAATCAAAAAGTATAAGGAGAAGAAAGGAACTCTAATAATTGAGTTCTATCCTGTAAATCCTCATGTTTATCTAAATATTTCATTCGAAGAATGAAGGAACAGGACCTCAGAGTGGCTAAACCATTTCTGTTGAGCACATCTGACCTGCCCAGGTTCATCTCCAGGTGTATAGAGCTCCAAAGCTTGTGTGCCATTTGCTGAAACAACCTTCTCAGTCGTGAAAGTAATGGTGAATAAAGATAACATCTAACACTACCTTAAATAGTTAATATTTGTTGGGGGCAGGAGCAGATGACAAGGGATTAATTTGAGAATTTAAAGAATCCTCTGTACAGGAAAATGCACAAAACTCACAATTTTGCATAAACTAGTATGAACAACTTGAAACTTCCAAATGCATATTAAATGAGACAACCCATTTCTAAGGGCTATTTTACAAGTCTGTGATTTCCATTATCCTTCTCCACAATCCTGTGAGGAAGGAGCATGGTCTTATATTCATCTACGGACAAATAAATGGAGGCAAAATATTGCTAAGTAATTTTTTGAACTTCACAAACTAGAAAGTGGTTGAGCCAGGAACTGAACACAGCACTACGACTATACTTCCTTTGCTCTTTCATGAATACCAGGTTGTCTAATGTGCAGACAATTATTTTATTAATAACCCCTTTTTATTGTAAGAAAATCATCTGGATCAAATTTTTCAAGATTTCCTAGAAATGTCTGAGGAGTTTAAAAAGAAATATCTCCAAAGGCCCTTTAGTTCCTTTGTTACCCATTTCTGCTTGGGCGGTGAAATGTTTTCTAAATGAGGCAATGTCTGCAGCTAGCTAAATGGGGCAGTAGCCATCCGGATGCAGACAGAGCAATGCACACTCTACATCACAGAAGAGCAAAATTGCATGGGCTATGAAGTGGTAAATGTTGCAGTAAAATGAAAAAGAAAGTGCTGACAAGAAAAGGGGTGACAGAATTTTTAGCAACCCATTTGTTATTTTCAGAAGAATAGTTTTAGGGTTATAGAAATATTTCATCAATTAAGCTGAATAAATTTCATGTAAATGATATATTTAGTTTCTAATATGAGGCAGCTATTGTGTCAATCATTCTCCAGAGGGGGTCATATGGATGAATAGTGGGAAAACTTGAATGAATATTAAGTTAGGACAAGAGAAGTTAGTGATCAAGGAATATTTGTAAAACAATAATTGATATTATCATAAATAAAATTAAGTTTTAATTTGATTCAATGAAAAGACAACTACAATTAAATCTTAGTAATGTGATTGGTATAGGTGTTACCTAAATAAGGGGGGAAATGTATTTAAAAGTTCAAATTATTAATATTTTAAAATAACAATGTGTTAGAACTATTTGGAAAAAAAATATTTAAAGAGTTTTAATGGAATTCAGACTATCAGTCCTTGTTAACGTGTCTCAGATTGTCCAATTATCTCCATCACTCCTGCCAACTCAGAGGTCCAAGTTACTATCTTTGGTCTGGGCTAGCAGCCCTCTAATTAGTCTTCCTGGCATCCAGCTCTGCCCTACTTCAAACTATACTGCAGCCAGAGTTATCCTTTCAAAATGAAGATGGAGTCAAGTCATATTTTTCTAAAATCCTGTACCATTTCCAAATGCTTTTGGGGACAGAGACCAAAACTCTCAACATCCAGTATCAGTCTCTGCAGCCTTCCTTTTTCTATTTTCCCATTCTTATCTCAAACACACCGTACCTTCTCCGTGACCTAACTAGGATCCCTTCTTCAAATGCCTAGAATGTCATATTCCCTCCCATTTCAGAGTCTGCATATTTTCTGCCCTTTGACTAGCACGCTGTTCCATGATGTCTCCCCAGACACTTATACATAATTAACAATCCTTGATTTTTCAGATCTCACTAGAAACAATTTTTTCCAGGATGTTTTTATTATTCTCCCAGGCAAATCCTTTTCTTCTTGTTGCTATTGTTACCATACAGATTCTTAACAAATTCATATTCCTCTGCCCTGGATGTGTAGGTGTCTGTTTGTAATTATACATTAATTTGTATGATTATTTGATTAATGTCTGTTTCCTGTCCTAACAGTAAATTTGAAGCCCCTTTAAATCTTAAGATCTGTGACTATTTTTGTTCAGCATTTTATCTACCGGTACACCTTTGGACCACAATACTGGACACATCATAGGCATTCAATAGGTATTTATTTTACAAATGACAGAAAGCTTTAAAGGAAATATTATAAAATATCAAATTGATTGGGTTTATTGTCAGAAAAAATGTTCTCTTATGTTTAATTAGCATGGTATATATTCAGGTAAAATTATCTTTATATTCATTACTCTATTGTTATTATATAGTCCAGTGATGGCGAACCTTTTGAGCTCGGCGTGTCAGCGTTTTGAAAAACCCTAACTTAACTCTAGTGCCGTGTCACATATAGAAATTTTTTATTATTTGCAACCATAGTAAAACAAAGATTTATATTTTTGATATTTATTTTATATATTTAAATGCCATTTAACAAAGAAAAAAATCAACCAAAAAAATGAGTTCGTGTGTCACCTCTGACACGCGTGCCATAGGTTCTCCATCACTGTATATAGTCTAAGAAATGAATGAAATGTTATTTCTAGTACTTCTCATAAATAGATACATCTACCAGCCTGGGCTGCCAGGGTACAGAGCCTAGAGACACCGGGATTACCCCATTACAGGCAACGCAAACAAGGAATTCAACTTTTGATTTGTACTTTATCATGAGTTAACCTGAGTAAAACATGTCCTCTAGCCATTAAATCCAATGCCCATTCCCCATAAGAAACTGCTCATATCAAACTCAGTATAGCATTTATCCTTGTTCTCAGTAGTCAACACTCAAAATTTAGACTCTCTTGTATTCCATTCTGTGAGTCTCAAGTGGCTTTGCATGTTCTTGAGCCTAGTCTATTATACTTTGATTTCCTCCAACTCTACCTTTCAGAGCTATATCCATCATTTGGGAACTCCATTATGTAAGGAAATTTCCCTCTACTTTCAGTCATTAACTTAAGACTGGCTCTATTCTAAAAATCCTTTTTTCCAGGCCTCTAAACTATTCCCCTCTAATGCTTATTCAAGGAATGTGTTATGGTGACTCCACACATAGGTTAGTCTGTCTACTGCTATTTTAATCCAAATACTTACACTTAATAAATGATTCACCTTGGGAACCTAAGTGAAATAATCTATACATAGTTCTTAGCGCAGTTCCTAAAACACAATATTAGCATTCACACAATGTAGAATGATACCATTATTCCAGACCATTACTACCTCATCCTTGTTATTATTCATGAATAAAATAAAATAAAGCCTAACTATTGAGGCTAATAAAGCTTGGATACATTATACTGTCTTTGCTTTTTGCTTTCAGCCACAGATGTTGCAGTCATTAATTTATTGACTGAACCTTTGTATAATAAGCCTCAGTCAACCTTCTACCTTACCCTACCTTCTTAAGTGACTTCAATATCCCATTGATTGATACACCCAATAATTTAGCTTCTCGATTCTTTGATATAATCATCTTCAGTGATTTTTTCTTGCATAAACTATACTTGATTAGTGTTTTCATGCAAGAATTTTTTCCTGTAATTTATCATAAATGCAATATTTAAACAAATTCCTGTCAATAAATTAGGAAAAATGGGGAAATACATTATAATTCCATTGAAAGAATTAAAATTTAATGGTCAACCTAGACATATTTCTCTTTGAAAATATTTACTGATGTAAAGTCAAAAGCAAAAATAGGACACAGTGACACATGGGGTCAAACTTTACCATTTCTAGGAACATAAAAGTATGTAGAGGAATTATTAAATCTATGGTCAAATCATTCAGACTAGTTTGTAGCTTTTGCCATTATAAGTATGTTTGTGGCAGCATCTACTGCTACCAGTGAGTGACTCCTTCAAATAAAATACATATTAATGGCCTTTTGGCTTCTTCTTATGATGTAGAAAGATGTTTTTAAAAGCTTCATATCTACCTCAGAAAAAATGAACAATCTACCAAATCATAACTTTTCTTGAATTTACCAGAGATCTGAGTTTAGAGAGTCCCAAAGATTCTATGAGAACAGTTCTTGATACATTCATTAGTGATTTTTCCTACTATCCAAGTTAAAGACCATCTTTTGGAATTTCTTGCAAAACTGTTCATTAAACGTGTTCCTCTTGGCTACATTACATTAAACTCTCTTTATAGCCCTTTTATCTCCTCTGACACTTCTCAATCTCATGCCATGGCATCCTCCTTTCCCTTATTTTTACATGGGGACCTCTTCGATTTTCATTGTATATACTCTCCTCAAGTTATCTCAAATTTCTCAGAGATGACTTCTAATCTCTCTAGTCCTTTACTTGATAGCATCACATGCAATATCAAATTACTACCATCATCATATTGATTTCATTTTCAGTATGTTCAAAACAAAACCCTTGACCTCCTACAAAACTTCTCATTTTCTCAAAAAATCTCTCTCTTTATTATCACAATTATCTGTTCAGTTCTGCATTCTAGAAACCCAAGATTTTTTTTTTTTGGAGATCCTGAGCTATCCCATATCCAGTAATTTTGATCTCTAAAATATATTCCTAAAATATATTTGAGGTACATCATCCCATCTTTTTTTTAATATATTTATTTGTTTCAGAGAGGGAGAGAGAGAAAAGAGAGATAGAAACATCAATGATGAGAAAGAATTATTAACTGGCTGTCCCCTGCGGACCGCCTCCTGAGGATCTAGCCTGCAACCAGGCATGTGGCCTGACCAGGCATTTGGACTGTAACCTCCGGGTTCATAGGTCTATGCTCAACCACTGAGCCATGCCAGCTGGGCATCTCACCTTGATTGAACATTATAATACTTTAAAAATAAATTTGTCCTTCTCCTAAACACCTATTATCCATGTGAAATAAGACCTTCTAGAACACATTAACTGTGTATTTAAGACAGGCATTTTAAAAACAGTGGTAGAGAAAAGGATAGGAGATAGGATAAGATATAAAGATGATAGAATTTTTTTAAAAAATTACCTAACAGTAACCACCAAATGCAACTTAAAGCAATATTCTTTAGAGGTTAAAAAATCATTTAAGCAGTTGACAGTATTTGTATGGCATAACAATAATTATGACCTCAAAGGAACTTGGAAAGGGCTATCAATCTTAAATGTTAGAGATACTGAAAATATTCTGAGGGCCTCTACATAGTTATTTGTACAAAAATAACATCTGACATATAAGGAAGAATAGTAATCAATATTGTCTGGACATTCCTTCTTCCATCATCCCTTCCAGTTAGAAGAGGATCACCGCACGCAATTAACTTCCAATCTAATCTAATAATAGACAAACATGGTAATTGACTGTACCTTCGCTACGCTTCCCATGGGCTAATCAGGGTGATATGCAAATTAACCGCCAACAAAGATGGCGGTTAATTTGCATATGTAGGCATAATGCTGGGAAGTGAAAGGGGAAGGACGGAAGAAGCCACCTGCCGCTGATGGTGATCTGAAACCCAGGCGGCAGGAAAGAGCCAGGTGGCAGCCCCCCGGCCCATGATCAGAGAACTGGGGCCACCATTTCCCAGCTGGTGATCGGAGAAGCCGGGCAGGGCCGGAAAGAGGCAGATGCCAGCAGCTGCCTCTTCCCTGTTCCCCCACCCCTGGCTGGTGATCAGAAACCCAGGCGGCAGGCAAGAGCCAGGTGTCAGGAAAAAGGCGCAGAACCAGGGCCGCCTTTGCCCGGCGTGAACTATGCAGCTGGGAGAAGGGCGCAGGGCCCCTGGGAGCAGGGAGGAACTTCCCAGGGTTTGCATCAGGCAGCCGGGAGTAGGGCGCAAACTATACAGCCAGGAGAGGGGCACTGGGCTGCTTGGAACAGGAACTATGCAGGCGGGAGAGGGGTGCCAGGCCGCTGGAAGCAGGAACTATGCAGCCGGGAGAAAAGCACGGGGCCACTGGGAACAGGACGGGAACTTCCCAGGGTGGGCATCAGGCAGCCGAGTAGGGCGCAAACTATACAGCCAGGAGAGGGGCACTGGGCTGCTTGGAACAGGAACTATGCAGGCGGGAGAGGGGTGCCAGGCCGCTGGAAGCAGGAACTATGCAGCCGGGAGAAAAGCGCGGGGCCACTCTGAACAGGACGGGAACTTCCCAGGGTGGGC
>NW_006296222.1:991407-992655 GCF_000327345.1 Myotis davidii
GCCTAAGAAACCAAACAACTGGTTGCTATGACACGCTCTGACCACCACGAGGCAGACACTCAATGCAGGAGAGTAGGGAGAAGCAGACACATGAACAAGGCAGTAGTACGCAGAGATGCACTGTTCTGGGTTCGGTGAGGGCTGTAACTAACACAGACTTTGTTCTCTTGATAAAATGGAGCCTCAGGAGCCAGGCCACCCCAAGCCTGTAGGCCTGTGCCTAAGCCAGGAGCAGCCAGGGTCCCGGGACATGACAGAGGGTGCAGGTCGGGCTGAGGGGTCTGGCCCCACCCCTTTCTGCCCCCACCCCCGAGTGCACAAATTTTTGTGCACCGGGCTACTAGTATATATATATACATATATATATATATGTATATATATAAAAGCCTAAGAAACCAAACAACTGGTTGCTATGACACGCTCTGACCACCACGAGGCAGACACTCAATGCAGGAGCTGCCCACTGGTGATCAGTGCACTCCCACAGCCAACCACCCGCAGCCTATCCCCCCAGCCAGCCAACCTCTAACGGCCCCGATCTGCCCCGATCACCAACCAGGCCTAGGGACCCCACCCATGCACAAATTTGTGCACTGGGCCTCTAGGAAATAAATAAATAATAGGCTTGGGACAGGATGGAGATAATAACTTTTAAAAATATAAATTGTGCCGAGACTGCTTTGGCTCAGTGGATAGAGCGTCGGCCTGCGGACTGAAAGGTCCCAGGTTCCATTCCGGTCGAGGGCATGTACCTGGGTTGCAGGCACATCCCCAGTGGGAGATGTGCAGGAGGCAGCTGATCAATGTTTCTCTCTCATCGATGTTTCTAACTTTCTATCTCTCTCCCTTCCTCTCTGTGAAAAATAAATTAAAAAAATTTTAAAAAAAATATAAATTGTAACATAATTGCCAAAGTAAAAAACTAACATTTTCAATATATTTCTATTTAGGATACTGTATCATTTTTGAGTTCCTGAACTATCCCATATTCAGTAATTTTGATCTCTAAAATATATTCCTAAATTCAAAACCATAATTCAAGCTATATCATCCCATCTTTTTAAAAATACTTTTTATTTATTTCAGAGAGGAAGAAAGAGGAAGAGATAGAAACACTTCTTTTTATGTTAGTTGATGAATCATCTTTACACTAATAAAAGAGAAAAATGGTAATTGGCGTATGAGCTACCCTTTTCATTGGCTAATCAGGGCTATATGCAAATTAACTGCCAACTCAGATGGCAGTTA
>NW_006296222.1:993623-1004526 GCF_000327345.1 Myotis davidii
GCAGAGGCATCAGGCCTGGGCTGGGGGCAGAACCAGTGATGGGGGTAAATGAGGGTCCCCTGCCCAGGCCTGACACCTCTGGAAGAGGCGTCAGGCCTGGGCAAGGGGCCGATCCTGTGATTGGAGATTGATGGGGGTCAACGCCTGAGGGCTCCCAGTATGTGAGAGGGGGCAGGCTGGGCTGAGGGCCACTCCCCCCGCCCACCCAGTGCACGAATTTCGTGCACCGGGCCCCTAGTTAACATATAATAAAATAAATCAATTTTAAACATGGCAGGTCAATGATTTTTCCTGTTCTAGAATTTATATAAATAGAATCATAAAACATGTACTATTTTGTATTTTAATTCTTTGCTCAACAAAGTATCTACTTGGGGTAGTACATACATGTATGACTATACTACATTATAGTTATTTATTCACCTGAGGATTTAAGACTTCTGCATTCATTCTGATAAAAGTCTCCCTAAGGGTCATATGCTTTCATTTATTATTCTACTGCTAGATCAAATGATAGGCTATTTTTAGCTATAAAAGAGAAAGCGTCCTAAAATGTTTTCCAAAGTAGTTTTCCCATTTCACATCCCCATGAACATTATATAATAGTTTCAACTGCTCCATGTTATTGACAATATTTGATATTTTTTATTTTAAATTTTAGCCACCATTGTGTGTATATAGTAATATTACATTTCACCTTTGATTATATGGCTGTTGAAATCTTTTGATACTTTAGAATTTGAGTTAATTCTCTTTTTACTATTGAGTTTAAAGTTTTTATATATTCTAAATGTGTATTTTATCCAAAGGAATTTTGCAAATATTTTTCCCAGTGTGTGCCTTATTTTTCCTTAAATGTTATTAGAAATTCAGGATTATTTTCAAGTGTGATTTAACATTTTTTATTTTTTGATCTATGTGTTCTAATAAATTTTGCCTAACCCAAGTTACTGTAGGTGACATTCTGTGTTAATGCTTTCTTCTAAAACTTTTAAAGTTTTTAATTTAACATTTAATGTATGATCCATTTAATATTAATATTCTTTTTTATTTATATTCTAATTTTATTTATATTTTTTGGTTTGAAGTAGGGGTTGAGTTTTATTTTCCCTCCTATTAGAATATCCAGTTGTTGCAAGCCATAGGTTGAAAAAGTCTCTATTTTAAAAACTGTATTACATTGGTAGTTAGTTGACATAAATTAAACTTATATATGTGGGTCTCTTTCTGACCACTGTTTAATTCTGGTGAAATAAAAATAATTTTAACCACAGGCCAATGTAACCATATCGTGATTACTGTAACTTTATAATTCTTGAATATAATAATGAATATTCTGGAACTTTATTTTACTACTAGAGGCCCAGTACACAAAAATTCGTGCACTCAGAGGGGGCGGTCCCTTAGACTGGCCTGTACCCTCTCGCAGTCAGGAACCCCTCGAGGGATGTCCACCTGCCAGCTTTAGCCCGCTTCCCAGGAACCAGGCCTAAGCTAACAGTCAGAAGTCAGACATCCCTTTGGCAGCCTGGGAGCCCTCAAGGGATGTCCGACTGCAGCCTTAGTGTTGCCAAGGAGGCGGGAGAGGCTTCTGCCACCGCCACTGCACTCGCAGCCATCAGCCTGGCTTGTGGCTGAGCGGAGCTCCCCTTAGGGGAGCGCACTGACCACCAGGGGGCAGCTTCTGCGTCGAGCGCTTGCCCCCTGGTGGTCAGTGCGCGTCATAGTGACAGATTGCTCCAGTATATTCGGCCATTAGAGTCAATTTGCATATTACCCTTTTATTCAAGGTTATTTTTAAAAAATATTTTGTATTCCATAAATTTTAAATATGTTTTTATTGATTTAAGAGAGAAAGGGAGAGGAAGAACGAGATAGAAACATCAATGATGGGAGAGAATTATAGAACCTCCCACACAGAGGGTCGAGCCCACAACCTGGACATGTGCACTGACCAGGAATCGAACATTGACCCCCTGATCCATAAGTCAATGCTCAACCACTGAGCTGTGCAGCCTCCCCTCCCCCCAAATTTTAGGTTCAGCTTTTCAAATTCCACTGAAACAAAAGCATGCAGGAATTTTAATTAGGATTACATTAAATCTATAAATCAATTTTAGGAGCACTGATCTCCTTACATTGAGTTTTCCATTATATGAATAAAAACGCCTTATACGTTTATCTCCTCTCTTACATGGATGGTGGTCAGGAAAATGTTAAAGTCACACAGGGGGGAGAAATAAGTTAAATATATACATGCCCTAAAAAAATACCTAAAAAAAATATGTAATATGCTTCTCAAAAGTTTTGTCTTAGATACTTTTTCACAAACACTGTAATTTATATGAACAATAAAATGTGCATTTAACTTATGGTAAATTCTTAAAAGAGAATATTATGTAATAACTAGAGGCCCAGTGCATGACATTCATGCACTGGGGGAGGGGGGTCCCTTCAGCCCAGCCTGCACCCTCTCACAGTCCGGGACTCCTCGGGGGGAATGTCCGACTATTGGCTTAGGGTCTAAGCCGGCAGTTGGACATTCCCCCTGAGGGGTCCTTAGCACTGCTACAGAGGCAGGAGAGGCTCCCACCACCACTGTTACACTTGCCAGCCGTGATCACAGCTTCTGGCTGAGTGGCGCTCCCCCTGTGGGAGCACAATGACCACCAAGAGCAGCTCCTGTGTTGAGCATCTGTCCCCTAGTCGTAAGTGTGCATCATAGCGACCGGTCATTCCACCACTTGGTTGATTTGCATGTTAGCCTTTTATTATCCTAATAGAGGCCTGAGGCACGAAGATTCATGCAAGAATGGGCCTTCCTTCCACTGCTACAGAGGCAGGAGAGGCTCCCACCACCACTGTTACACTTGCCAGCCGTGATCACAGCTTCTGGCTGAGTGGCGCTCCCCCTGTGGGAGCACAATGACCACCAAGAGCAGCTCCTGCGTTGAGCATCTGTCCCCTAGTCGTAAGTGTGCATCATAGCGACCGGTCATTCCACCACTTGGTTGATTTGCATGGTAGCCTTTTATTATCCTAATAGAGGCCTGAGGCACGAAGATTCATGCAAGAATGGGCCTTCCTTCCCCTGGCTGACAGCACCACCTTCACTCTGGCCAGAGCCGCCTTTCCACCTTCCCACACTGCCCAGAGGCCCGGAGTGGCCGCTCAGAGCCTATGTATGCAAATTGACTCACCATCTTTGTTGGGTTAATTTGCATACTCAGAGCAGCTCCTGTGTTGAGCATCTGTCCCCTAGTCGTAAGTGTGCATCATAGCGACCGGTCATTCCACCACTTGGTTGATTTGCATGTTAGCCTTTTATTATCCTAATAGAGGCCTGAGGCACGAAGATTCATGCAAGAATGGGCCTTCCTTCCCCTGGCTGACAGCACCACCTTCAAAGCTTGGAGTGGTAGGTTAGCTTGCTGCTGGGGTCCGGCCAATCAGACTGAGCGAGACAGGTCGGACACAACCTGGAGCCCTTCCGTGGGCCCTCCCTGGCTGGCCAACCTCTCATGTCCCTCCCTGGCCCAGATGTGCACCAGTGGGGTCCCTTGGTCTGGCCTGTGCCCTGTCACAATCCAGGACCCCTCAGCGGATGTCAGAGAGCCAGTTTTGGCCCAACCCCCAGGCCAGGCTGAGGGACCCCTCTTGTATAGGATAAAAACAAATGAACTACTGCTTAATGTAATAGCATAGTGGAATCTCTCAAAAATACAATGGAATGAAAGAGGTCATTATTAAGGGATCCGTATTACACAATTCCTTTTTTTTAAGTTTTAAAATGGGTAAATAGTGATCTTTGGTTTTAGAAGTTAAGATAATGTCACCTGACCTGTCCAGAGCAATAGTAAAATTGAAGAGGCTGGATGCTGCTGGTGTTGATAATATTTTACAGGCTAGTGGTTAAAATAATGGCTTGATTTTGTGACAATAAATTTCTATCTCGATTTAGGATCTGTACACCTTTCTGTGTGTTCGACATCAAGATAAATAGTTGTTTTAAAAAAGAAAAAAATAAGTATTAAAATAAATGTGTACATTAAGGACACCTGTTCAATGGTGCTGAAAAAGAGCCTTGTGAGCTGCCAGTCAGAGCTGCTCTGCTCCAGCACACCTTCCCAACCCCAGGTTCTTGCTCATGCAGAGCCGTGCTTTTTTCACACTTTAAAAGATTTGAAACTCAGAAATGTGATTTGAGCAGGTTTTTGATATTTGGAATTTCTTTCCTTCCTGGAGATATGACTAGATGTTGTATATATGAATACTTCTTAGAGGAAGACACAGGCTTCATAGATTATTCACAGGAAGGGTTCTTTTGAGTTTTTAAATCTTTGCTGTTTTCTATCTCTTTTTTATGATTCTTTTGAAAAATTCATGTATATTTCATACATGTATTAACTTCTCTCTCTCTATGCATAAAATTTTCTCACTTGCGAACTTATTTCTTTCTCTGCCTCCCATTTTCCCCTCCTTCAGGACTATCTTTCTTTGGAAGTACTGTACTATTCTCTTTCTCTTTCATAAACAAAGATCCCAGTCTTTCTAAATCTATTATTATTTTAGTATGGATTTTAACATTTCTAATTTAGTTCCCCTAGGTCTCTAACCCTCCTTTTTCATTCTCAAAATTCGCTTTCTCTTTATTGGGTCCTGATTTATCTGCTAATTAATCTTCCATTATGCATAATTTTATTTCTAACAGCTTTCACTTCCTTATGGAGGGGAAGGTCTGGATATGTAGGAAAGAAGCTATTTTCCTAGGTCTTCCAATTATGCATGAAAATCTCCTGTTACACACACTTGTGGCAAGCTGTGCTGGTAATATGGCCATTTTCACTTCATTTCTAGAAATTATCCCAATATTTCATTTTGAATTAGTAAAATCTACAAGCCTACCAGTTATTTTGTTTCTCCTTTAATTTAAATTCTAAATTAAATTTTTTCTCTCTAAAATATTACATGATCTTAGTCACATTAAGTTATTTTTATAGGTTTAATAATATGTGGATTTGCTTTTTGTTTTACTTGTTACTGATACACTTTTTTAAAACAATTAATATACTTTTTATGTTGATAGTATTGTAGATATCGTCCCACCCATTTTCTGATGAAGTTTACACTGTTTCATGCCTTAACAAAAATTCTTCATTATTTACTCAGTATCTCTCTCTCTCACACACACACACACAGAAAACAATAGGATTTGTGTTCCTACTTATTTTAATATTGCCTACCATGTTCAGCTGGTTGTATTTTTATGCACACAGCTTAGTCAGTATTTTTCTGCTGTAAACTATCACCTACCTTTTTGAATTTTTATGATTATTCAGGTAATAATTCACCTGTGAGATATTTGTTATATGGGCCACTCAATTCTGATTTTGACTCTGATATATTTTATTGTTCTCTGAGGTTTATGACTTTTAATAAAGGCATCTCCAGTTAATATCTTTTTCATTTCTGTCTGATATATTTTCATGTCTCATTTTGCATCCTTCCCCCCTGGAAGTCTCACTGTTGCATTCCTTGTCTTTACTGCCACTTTTTTCTTTGTGGAATATAGAACAGAACTAAAACAGCTTCCAGAAAATATCCTGATTCTTTTTTCTTTTAAAATCTCAGTAGTTTCAGCAGTGAACTTGTTGTCTTTATTCTTTGTTATTTTCTTCCTCCCTCTGATTTCCCTTCAGCTGAATAGGCTTCATTTATTTTTTAGACACAATTATTCTGAAATATGTTCTTTTTCACACATTTGCCTTAATATGTTATTTGCATATTTTAAATGTTATCTAATTATATATCTGCATTGTTATTTTGTAGCCCAGAAGAACAGGATTGGAATCCCGCCTCTACAAATTAAAATTACTGTTATTTTATTTTTTATTTAATTTACTGGATTTACATTGGTAAATAAAATTATATAGATTTCAGGTGTACAGGTCAATAATACATCTTTTATATGTTATATTTTGTGTTCAACACCCCAAGTCAAGTTATGCTAAGTGAAAAAAGCCAGTAAAAAAAAAACACAAATACCATATGATTTCACTCATACGTAGAATAGAATAAACAAAGTAAACTAACAACACAGAGACAGATTCATAAATACTCAGTCTTTAGTACATAATTTATTTGTCTTCTTAATTATGCTATCTTCAAAAGTGAGATAATAATGAGGAGACAGAATAAAGCTAGGTAGATAGGGGTGGGACCACCACGGGAGGAAAGTAGGACCCAAGAACTCAACTAGATAAAGTTACTAACACACCCCAATGGGGTGGGGAAGGAAGAATGAGCACAAGAGGTGTGAACTTTAAAATGTATGGATATTGCTAAGACAGACAGCTTGCAGATAACCAATCAGGAGTTATCAGGCTGTCTTCATCACCTAAATTAAAAGTGCAAGAGCTCCCTTTTTGCCCTCTCTCTCCAACACAATGCACAATGGATACCTGCCATTCCTGTTTCAGGGGAGACGAGAAATGGGACTCAAAACACCCACGTTTTTTTGGTTTCAATAACACCACTTTCATAAGTTGATGAAAATATATGATGATTAACAATTTTAACATGTATGAGTACACAGCACAGTATCTAGCATTAATTAGAACTTTAACAATGTGAGTTCTCTTTCATTGGTAATACGTCAACTCACTCATTTTATCTATATACTAGAGGCCCAGTGCACAAAAATTTGTGCACTTGGGGGGGTCTCTCAGCCTGGCCTATGCCCTCTTGCAGTCTGGGACCCCCTCGGAGGATGTCCACCTCCTGGCTTAGGCCCGCTCCCTGAGGGATCGGGCCCAAGCTGGCAGTCAGACATCCCTCTGGCAGCCTGGCAGCCCTCCGGGGATGTCCACTTACCAGCACATGGGTGGGGTCTCTAGGCCTGGTCATTGATCAGGGCCAATATGGTTTCCCACCTCCCTACCTCCTCCTTCCCTTGCCACCCACGTACCGCCACTGTGCAGTTCCCTGCCTCCCTGCCTCCCCTCCTCCTCCTTCCCTCACCTCCTGTGTCCACCACCACCCACCCCTGATTCCCTCTCCCAGCCCAGGTCCCAGCCTTGATTGGGCAATCAGGACCTGCAGCCGGGGGGAGGGATGGGGAGGATGACTGGCAGGCCACACCAGGAATCAGGGCCTGCGGGCTGGGACAGCTCCTGCATTGAGTGTCTGCCCCCTTGTGGTCAGTGTGCATCATAGGTACTGGTCATTCCGTCATAACAGTCACTTAGACTTTTATTATATTCTATATAATAAAAACCTAGTATGCAAATAGACTGAAGGGCGGAACGGCCAGCGAAAAACCAGTCACTATGATGCGCACTGACCACCAGAGGACAGACGCTTAACACAGGAGCTGCCTCTAACCCGCAGGCCCCAGTACAGTCAAGGCAGATGCCAGTGCCCTCCCCCCCCCACCCCGCCTTGCCCAGAGCACCATACAGAGGGATGTGACTGGCAGCAGCGGCAGGGGGCAGGGCCGGTGAGTGGGCAGCCCCAGGCCAGCAAAGGTGCGATGACAGCAGGGGGCCCCTGATCACCCCTGTGGTCACCCCACAGGTTGGCCCTGATCATCAGCCAGGCCTAGGGACCCTACCCATGCATGAATTTTGTGCACCAGGCCTGTAATATAGATATAAACGTCTAAGCGACCATTATAACTGAACAACTGGAAGGACCAAAACGACTGGTTGACCAGTTGCTATGACGCACACTGACCATCAGGGTGCAGATGCTCAATGCAGGAGCTTCCCCTGGTGGTCAGTGTGCTCCCACAGGGGGAGTGCTGATCAGCCAGCAACTGGGCTCACTCCTGGAGAGCACCGCTGCGGCGCTGGGAGTCTTGCCGAACTCCATGCCACTGCTACTGAGCAGCAGGCGCAGGGGGCAGGATGAGCATGAGCGGCCTGGCCCCGGCTCGGGCTCCTCCCTGGCCGCCTGCCACTTGGCATATTGTGGGAATCAGGCTTAAACCAGCAGTTGGACATCCCCTGAGGGCTCCCAGATTGCGAGAGGGCACAGGTGAGGCTGAGGGACACCCCTCCTTGCCCCTCTGTGAATGAATCCATGCACCAGGCCTCTAGTGTTTAAATAAAAATTTACCCATAAAATATTAAAGAAGTTAACATTCTTGAAAGGCAGAATGGGTGTAAAATTATCCACATAATTTTACTTTTACTTTGAAAATCCTATCTAATAAAGAGGAAATATGCAAATTGTCACTTCATCACAAAGATGACGGCACCCATAGCCACAGGATGGTGGCACCCAGTCCTTTCAGCTCCGCCGGGGGATGGCAGACACGTGGTGCGGCCAGACCCGCCCTCAGCCCCCCAGCCACCCAGGGCCAACCTGAGGCGCAGGCAAGCTTTAGATGTCAGCTGCCCAGCTGACGCCCAAGGTGCAGGCAAGCCTCAGATGTCGGCTGCCCAGCCGACCAGGGCCACCTGAGGCTCAGGTAACCAGGGCCAGCCTAGGCTTGTGCTGCTAGCAGTGGCAGCAGCAGAGGTGTGATGGGGGCATTGCCTTTCCCTGATCACCAGGCTACTTCCCACCCCCGAGGGCTCTGAACTGTGAGAGGGGGCAGGCCGGACTGAGGGACCACCCCCCCTCCAGTGCATGAATTTTCATGCACCAGACCTCTAGTACTTTTATAATTATTTAATAATTATTGAATAATACAAACATGTATACTTAAAAATTCAAAGTTTAAAAGAGAGGCTGCTAAAATTTAAAACAAGCTTGTATTTCTATCCCAGTTTCCTTAATGAGAGCAATAACCTTTAGTAATTTCTTTTGTATCATATCAGAGATAATCTATGTGTACACACTTATTTATATTCATTTCTGTATCTTACAAAACTATATATATGTTGTATGTAATATATGTCTGAATGTATGTTATGTATATATTATGTGTGGTATACATTTTAATACTTGATAGCATGTGTGCTATGTATGTTAATATACTTGAAAGCTCTGCTTTTTTAAACGTAGGAACAAATATTTCCAAATATTCTTATAGGCATACCTTGCTAACCTAATATCAGAAAGTGGCTTAGAGGTCAGGATTTAGGCTTACATTACATTAAAACTTTCATATGCACATTTCAAAGGTAATTTTGAGAAGTTTAATTTTAACCAATATTAGTAAATGTAAAACCAACATAATCAGACAAAACACTCATTATTTTCACAGAATATCCTAGAAAAGTGTAATAAACAAATATACAAAGCATGCTAAAAAACACCACATAAAAAACTTAAATCTCAGAAAATAGCATTGTTAAATTCTCCTTTCCCCAGTTCTTATAAATATACAAGCACACTGCTAATAACATTTTTTGTAGTAGTAAATCTGGTAATCATTTAAATTTTCAGAAACAGGAAAGTACATAAATAAAGCATAAGGTATTTGTATTACAGGTACCATAAAACCATTTTAAGAATGAAATAGATCTTACATAAAGAAAAAGGATACTGGGGAAAGCAGATACCACTATTGTAAAAGAAAATGACTGATATATAGATGGGTAGAAAGGCAATATATATACATATACACACAGATCTCAATTCATTTATTAAAAAAATCCCAAAGACTATACCTTTCAACTGCTGTTTGCCATCTGGATACAGTGGGAAATCATCTGAATTCAATGGGAAATGCACTTGGGGATGTGGAATATCATAAATTTTAATTTATGTACTACTTATGATCATTATGATATTACAACATCTAGAAGAACCACTATATTTTGAGCTTTTCCTTATACCCTTTCACAACTTTTTCTCATGCTACTGGCTATCATTTTTAAAAAATGATGCATCATTAAGTTCACACCTCTTTTCTGTACAATATTTCACTTTTTCCTCACTCTGCAATGATCCTTCATCCCTTATCATGATCAAGTACACAATTGGAGCTGATAATTACCTAATATTTCACTGTGAAAATAGAAACTGTCAGACAGAAACATTTCAATCTTCTCCGGGCTGAGTCTATGAAAATACCAAAGTCTGCTTCTGTTTTTTTCCTTTCTTCTTTACCATTTCAGTGGAAGAAGCAGCCCTTATCTTTTCAATGATCAGTCCCTTCCTCCATGTGTGAACTGAATTCTCTCTCACCTTATTAAGAATTTTCACCTCTATTATCCTTTCTTGATCCTTTATCAAACATCTCATCCTCTTAAAGACTTTTCCAGAAAAATACTGAACACTTTCAAGATGACATGAATTTTCTTCATGGGAAAATTTTAGCTACCTCTAAAACACAGCTGGGAAAGAATGTAGCTATTTCTCATTCTCTCACACACAAACACTTTCCCTTTTCACTCTCTCAGCGTCTTCTTATGTTATGCCAATTCTTATTGCTACACATATCTCACAGAATTGAATTTTTCTAAAACAGTCATTCATAAGAGTTTCCTATTGAGATGATAGGGCTGGGCCAGATAAACCTTCATGCCAAGCTGTCTTTTCCAATTCAATGGCTGTCCCTTCTGTTGTCACACTGACATATTCTCCCATTGGTATTTGGTGTATCTGAGAGGCCACACCTCTCATGCTTCTTAGAATTGTCAGGTTCAGGAGACAGTATATTTCTTTGCTGGTGATTTTTCTATTCTTCTTGGAGCTTCCCTACGCATTTTTGTACTTGCTCTCTTAAGATTCCACAGTTTTAAAGCACTATTTAATCTTACCCCAAATCATAGCAATCACATTCAGAGTGACTTCTTATAGAAAACTGTTTCAAAGATCTGGCATCAACAGAACCCTCTGTATAGGTCATACTTCTTTGCTATATTATTGTAACTTTAGTGGGACTTGCTGCAAACTCTATCTGAATTTCTTTGAAATATGTATGTGTGTGTGTGTGTGTGTATGTATA
>NW_006296222.1:1004748-1011107 GCF_000327345.1 Myotis davidii
CCGTATTCCTGAAACACTGCCCGGTTCAATTCCTGGTCAGAGCACTATATTTTGAGCTTTTTCTTATACCCTTTCATAACATACCCAGGTTTCCAGCTTCATCCTCAGTAGGGGGCATGCAGGAGGCAGTTAACAATGATTCTCTCTCATCTATGTTTCTAACTCTCTCCCTTTCCTCTCTGAAACCCTCCCTCCCTCCCTTCCTCTCTCTCTTTCTCTCCTCTCTCTCTCCTTCCTTCCACCTCTTTTGGTAAAAATCAATTAAAAATCTTTAGGGGAAAAAAAAATGCCTTTAAAAAAAAGAAATTGAACTTGAGGTTTGTTCAAACTCCTATTTTTTCTAAAAGTTAATATATATTTGGTTTTTTTATACTGGATTATTTCCAGGAACAAAAAGGTGATCCAGAACTAATTGGTCACTATGTTTCCACCACTAATAATGCAGTAGCATAAATTTAAACACAATCCTGAGGACATACCAGGTTATATAAATGTTTATTCACATAGAGATTAAGCAAAACTAACAATTTTCTATGGGAGTTTTTTGTTTTGGAAGAAATAGATTGTTTCCATTCTTTATTTACATTCAGTGTGCTAGTTTTGCAGAAATTTTAGTTCCAACCACTTTCCTTCAATGTAGCAAGGTAATGAACCCTGTCTCTACCATTTTTTTTAAAATCAAAATTGTCTGGATGTCTGGAGATAAAGTCTAGCCTCTAGATTTTCACAGTAGGAAATCACTCTGGGCTTCAACTTTGTTTCAATATTTGACTTCTAATGATGCCTCTACTTTTCTGCACATTTGAATATTAATTTTTAAAATGTTAATTGTTGGAGCTTTTCTAAGCATTTGTAGCCATAAGTGTTTTAATATGTAATTCTCTAAATTACTCAAATTAAAGTCTCTATAACCTTCCTATTCTATTTTAATCTGGATTTAACCTCAACCACTAGAAAAGTGATCATGTACTTCACAAAGTGTATCTTTATTGTTGAAAGTATTATAGCTATCCCCTTTATTCCTCCATTGACCCCTTCCACCCTACTTCTGCCCCCTCCTTAGACCTTCACTGTACTACTGTGTCCTGGGTTATGCATGTATGCATATCATTAATGACCACCTTTTTGTCAAAACATGTATTTGAACTTAAAATCTCTCTCATCTTCTTAAAGGTAAATCTCCTTTACTGTGTGTGAATTTTGTTGAAAAACAACCACCAAAAAAAAAGGTAAAAAACACTCATGACTGTCCTAAAATATTTGATAGTCAAATCTCAATTTCATTTAGAAAAATATTTTATATAGAAATTTTATTTTTTAATATTCATCTGGGAAACTGTTTTTATATTTGTTTGTTTGTTTTTAAATTTAGAGAGAGAGAGAGAGAAAGAAACCTCAATGTGAGAGAGAAACATCCAATGGTTTCCTTCCCTACTCGTCTGACTGGGAATCAAACCTGTAACTATTTCTGGTGCACAGGACAAGGCTCCAACAGCTGAGGCTCTGGGCCAGGACTAGCTAGAATGTTTAGGCCTGAGATATTTTCTTTCCCTGTATTGTGTCTGGAGGTAATTGCTCCATTCTCTTGGACTGAAATACATATAAATACGAATTTAATATATTTGCTATTTTTTCAGAACTTTCTAGAAATAATATATACTCGTATACTCAGCAAATAGCATTGTAATAGTAGAATTTGTATTTATTAAACACCATTTTTATATTCTAAATGTACCTTTGTGTCTTTAGTATGAAAACAACAAATAATCCAATATGGCAGCCTACTTACTTTAGGTTTCAGGAAATGTATGACCAATTCTATTGCCTCAGTGTTTTTTTTTTCTATTCTACTTAGGGCTCTAATATAAGTGTCTATTCTTCTCCCTTTAGTCATTCATTTCTAACATAAACTTAGACACTTTTAAAATAGGAAAGGAAACTTTTAACAAAATAGGTAAAAACAATACTACCTAAAGTCTATGTCCATGCTGTAATGCTTACTAAATATCTCAAAATATATGAGATATAAATATATCTGAATATAGAGAAATATAACTACATTTAAAATATAAATTACCTTTAGGAAGATAACATTGTTTTGTAAATTGTTTAAAGGTATTGTGTGGCTACAAAAAAATAAAACTGAGCAATTTACTTAAGTGTAGGCAGATTGTTGTTAATATAATACACTTAGCTTTGTTTGCTTTGCTAAGTGCTATAGGATATCTCTCTGACACTTCCCAAAATTCAGCAATCTTGTAAATATTTAAATAGAAGAAACTCAAAAGTGTCATATTTTCAAGCTTGAAAATTTACCCATACACTACATCATTGCCAGGGCCCATGATACCAGTTTCTCATATGAGAAAAAACAAATGCATAAGAGAACTTTCAGGGGTTACCTAAACAAGCTCCAAAACAAATTTAGAAATGAGCTGTAAAAGAATAAATTTCTTTCAACAACAACAAAAGCCCAAAAGACAGGCAGAATTAGACTAATTCCTACAATAACATGCTGCTGTCTTCTTTTGCCCTTTCTGCATCTATCATGCTGCACTTTCTATTATATTCAGGCAGATGTGATGGCACATGAATCACAGTCAGCAAACTTAGGTAGACAAGATATACACCGTTATTGTTTTATAACTCAACTTGATTGCTGACTAGGAGTCTACATTCTTCACGGCTGAGGTGAAGAATTAAAAGTCAACTTTTACTAGATTTAAACTTACTTGCTCCTGGATTTTGCTGTCATTATGTTATCTTTTGCAATTTCAACTCTTTATTTTATTCACTTTTTAAAATTGATTTTAGAGAGGAAGGGAGAGAGGGAGAGAGAGGAAGAGAGGGAGAGAGAGGGAGAGAGGGAGAGAGGGAGAGAGAGAATCGCTGATCAACTGCCTCCTGCATGCCCCACACTGGGAATCAAGCCCATAATTCGGACATGGGCCCTAACCAGGAATTGAACTATGACCTCCTGGTTCATAGGTCGACGCTCAACCACTGAAAACACTGGCCAGGCTACAATTTCAACTCTTGAGCAGTAGCGATGGTAATAGGGTTGCTGATCTTCATTTTTATTTGTATGCCCTTTTTTTTTCCTGGTCCAATTGTTTTCTAATACTTCTGTCCCATAATTTAAGCACAGAATCTTTATCTTTGTAATTTTGCATATGGTCCTATATGAGTGGGTACAACCCAGTTATTTGTCACTCTCAAAAGTGGTACTGTGAAGAAAACAGTGCTTGCTTGTCTGCGGACCAGTAGCTTGTCTTCATAGTTTCCATCCACCCAGTTCTCTTTTTCTCGACTGGAGAGAATCTATTTGTAGTATGGAGAAGCTGCTTTTTCAGAAACCACTATACTCATTCCTAGGAATGCCCCATCTCCTATGGGATTCCAAACCAGAAAAGATATGTGCACCTCTCCTGCTCCTTCTATCCAATGAGTCACAAATTTGCCAGAAGCTAACCTACAGTCATCATTTCTGTCTTACTGCATAGTAATTTGAAAAACATACCAACAGAAAAATAAAATAATAACAATGTTTAGCCACACATATCTCACAATGATTAAATGCTTGAAAATATTTAAAAACAAGTGGATACAAAAATGAAATCTCTGGCCTATTTTGCAAACTGCACAGCATTTTTTTCTTGACAAGCTTATTCAGTTGCCTTCTTTAACCAAATGGACTCTAATCAGTGCTTTCTACAATTTTCTTTACTTTCACACACCAAACTGTTTTTTAAATATTTCAAACAAAAGTATGCATGCATATATTTAAACGTCACAAAAAGAACAGATGCTGTGTATATAGTGAAAAGCAACAGAATCCCGTTAACCTGAAATCCTACTTTCCTGTTGCACTTTCTTAACCTCCTTGTGTACCCTGATATCTCTAACATGTTTATGCAGCTGTTTTCTGGATTTAGCACTTCATGCTACCCTTTGTATCCTCTTCTCTCTTTTTCTCAAATATGTATATTATTTTTATTAATTACCTCAATGGATAGAACTTGTGCCACATGTTCTGTTCAGGAGGAACAGGACAGAGACTTGGGGATGTCACACGACACCTCAAAAAAGTAACCCAATTCCTGTCCCATTTCACATTTATTCCATCCAGTGCCTTCTACATTGAAGTGCTGAGCTTCTCTATGGCTCACTAGGGATTAGTTCCCTTCTCACATGTGGCCTTTTCCACAGATGCTGTAGGCTACTGCTTCCTCTTACCTGCTCCATCCATTTATTTTAGAATTATCATAAGATAAAATAAATAGAAATAGAAATATTTTTTTAATTCCTAGATTAATGGTTTTTGGAGATTTAGAAACTAACTTCTTTTTTATGGGAATTTTCCCTCTGCACCTTTCTCCCATCTCCATTCTCACCATCAGATCTACTTCCAGAGACTTCAACAGATATGCAGCAACTAATATAAAGCTAGGCACTCAGTGGAAACTCCATAAATATCTGTTGATTATAAGTTTGTCCTAACCAGATTGCCCAGATAATTGCATTAAATCTCCTGTGACAATTTAGTTACACTATGTGGAATCTGGCATGTCAATTGGAAACACCCTCCCCATATTTGCATATAGGCAAATGATGCTTTCATCAAATTAATTTAGATCATTTTATTATAGACCATGACAATATTTTGAGATCCAAAATGCACTAAGGATTAAAATACTCAAATATATCATAACTAATCTTAACTATGCCATAAACCCTTATTATATTACATCTGCATCTGGAATATTTTAGGTTTGAGAATACTGAATCAATAATTTCATGATTCCATCTGTCAAAAGTCTATAAAGCCTAAAGCTGCCACCAACTATGTTGTCAAAAGTAGACTTCCAAAGTCTGTCTATATGACCAAGGAGATAAATGAGCACACAATGGGAAGTCATACATGACTCACTTTCCTTCAGTGAACTTTGTTTTTTAACACATACACTGTATATGATTTAATTTTATAAAATTCTCTTTGCATCTTTCATGAATCTGTGTAGTGAATAATATAATCTGCAACATTAGAGCTTTTATTTCCTCCCAGAGACACGCATTTACAATTATTTTTTCTTCTTTTGTAAATGCAGAGTACTCATATAAATATAACTGCACTTTAAAAAATTAAACAAAATAACAGATTAGAAACTTAAAATATACATTAAACAAACATGACTTTATCTTGTCCCTCTTAATTATACTTGTTCTCCTCTTATTGAAAAAATTCCAATTCTGGGATAATTTTATAATTCTTTATTAATGCACTGAGTACTTCTGTGAATGACATTAATTAAAATAAAATTTTAAGAATCTTCCAAGTGTCTCAAATACCTCACTCAGGAAATTATTAGTAATTTCATGAATTTTATTTTCCCTCTCTATTGGTATTTTGTTGATAAATGAAGGACTAGAGGGACATACACTTCTGTGAATACTTTTCCAGAGAGAACATACCTTCTCTAGAGGCCAAATTAATTCTGTTATCAAAGCAGCCCAGCCACTGAGCACAAATATCTATGTACTGAAACTTCACAGACTGTGGGAGGGCCATCTCTAAAGTCTGGTCACACTGCATCATTCCTCATTCTGTCCTGAACACAGAGCAGTACAGACCAGATCTGCATTATCCACGGGCGTGCCCTGAGCCTGAGAGGTCTGCTTCACAATGAACTCACATTGACTGCAATGTGGCACACACTGTAGCTAGCATATGGACTACCACAGAATTTTTATGTTTCTCTTCTAGTTAGTGTTGATACATGGTCTGATTGTATTTTCCCCCACTTTCCTATGTATTTCATTCTGTTTTACCTATGTAAAACTGACACCAGGGGGGTGAGGGCATGAGTGGGGGGATAGGGGGGGAGCCAATGGGAAGATAAGGACACATATGTAATACTTTAATCAATAAAGGGGAAAAAAATTTTAAAAAAATCTGAAAATGTTTATCTGGAAAACTAGAAAAATCATTTTCTTCATTAGAGGTTATCTCAATTTAAAGTGTTCTATTATTTGAGGAAAAACCAAGATGGCGGCATAGGTTAACGCCGGAGATTGCTGCCTTGAACAACCAAATCAAAATACACGTAAAAGACAGAATGGACATCATCCAGAACCACAGGAAGGCTGGCTGAGTGGAAATTCTACAACTAGGAGGAAAGAGAATATCATACCCAGACTCAGAGGAGACGCAGTGCTGAAGTGAAACACTCAGGTGTGGAGTGCGCACGGAGCAGCTGGCGACGGAGGGCGCGGTTGTTGTTTTCAATCGGGAGGGAGTTTCAGACTCTGAGCTCCAGATCCACGCAAGTCTCTAGGGACTCAGACTCCAACGGGAGAAG
>NW_006296222.1:1012414-1032341 GCF_000327345.1 Myotis davidii
TTTAATTAAAAAAATAAAGTGTTCTATTATTTAAATTCATCTATTAATATTTTCTTCATCCTTCTTTTAAAATCAAAATTAGTTATCTTTATGGAATTGCAATCATTGTTAGTTTATTTTAAAGGGCTAAAAACAAAATCGGGTTGTATATATTCAAATCCTAGTCCAGTAAGTGCCACTGCAAACATCAAACTATTTTTATATATTTTGTATATGTGAATATGTCTACATTTTTTGTTACATTTCTTTTCCTCAAGAAAAACTTCAAAATCTCTTTTGTTTACTATGCACTTTTATATTAGTTGCTGACTTAATTTGTCACATTGTCTTCCAGTTTTTTTAAATTTATTTTTCATTAAACTTATAGGAGTGACACATTAATAAAAGTATATAGGTTTTAAGTGTACAATTCATATATTGCATTGTGTGTCCACCACTCAAAGTCAAATCTTCCGTCACCATATATTTGACCCCCTTTACATTTTAGTACCCTCACCTCCCTTCCCTCTGTTGTCTGTGTCTATGAGTTTGTTTGTTTTTCTTATTTGTTTATTTAATAAAATTGAAAAAAACCTGTGGCCAGACTAAGGCAAAAAGAGAAAAGACTCAAATAATCAAAATCAGAAATGAAGGAGAAGTTATTACAGACATCAAAGAAATACAAAGAATCATAAAAGAATATTATGAAAAACTATATACCTCCAAATTTAATAACCTTGAAGAAATGGATTAAGTTCCCAGAAATATGTAACCTTCCTAGACTGAATCACTAAGATCTGAAAAATTTAATTAAACCAATTAACAGTGAGAAAATTGGCGTAACCATCAAGTATAGCACCGAAATACAGTCAATAATATTTCAATAATACAGCCAATAATATGTGTGGTGCTATTTGGGTACTGGAAATATCAGGGGCAACACTTTGTAAAGTATATGATTATCTAACCTCCACCTAAAACTAACACAAACTAATACTGAACTTAAACTACAATTGAAAAAATAAAAATATATTTTAAAAAATACCTCCTGCCCTGGCCAGTGTGACTCAGTTAGTAGGGTCCCCTATGCTAAAAGGTCTTGGGTTCAATTCCCGGTCAGGGTACATGCCTAGGTTGCAGGTATGATCCCTGGTTCCAGTTGGACCATATGAGGAGTGCAACTGATTGAAGTTTCCCTCTCACATTAATGGTTGATCTCTCTCTCTCCCACCCCACCCCCGCACCCAACCCTCAAAAAAAAAATCAATGAAAATGTCCTCAGTCCTCAAGTGAGGATTAAAAAAAAAACACCAATATCCCAAAAAGTAAAAGTCTAGGACCAGATGGTTTCAGATGGCTTCATTGGTGAACTCTTTAAATTCAAAGAAAATTTAATGCCTATCCTTTTCAAACTCTTCAAAAAATTAGAAGAAGATGCAATACTTCTGAACACCTTTTAAAAAGCCAACATAAACCTGATATCAAAACCTGGCAAGGATAGTACACACAAAAAACACGACAGATCAATATCTCTGATGAATGCAAATGCAAAAATCCTAAACAAAATACTAGCAAACACAACAGTATATTAAAAAAATAAATACATCACAATCATGGGGGTGGGGGGGTCATTCCAGAGGCACAAGGATGGTTCAATATATGCAAGTCAATCTATTTAATATACCACATCCACAAAATAAATAATAAAAACCACAGGATGATATCAATAGATGCAGAAAAAGCAGAAGATACAACATCCATTTATAATTAAAACACTCAATAGAATGGGTTTAGAAGGAAAGTACCTTAACATAATGAAGATCATATATAACAAACTCTTAGCTAATATCATACTCAGTTGTGAACAACTGAAAACTTTTCCTCTAAGATCGGGAAGAGGACAGGATGCCCTCTCTCACCACTCTAACATAATACTGGAAATGCTAGCAAGAGCAATCAGAAAAGAGAAAGAAATAAAATGCATCCGAATTGGGAATAAAGAACTACAATTGTCACTTTTAAATTTTAGTTGACATTCATTATTATTTTAGTTTCCAGTTTACAACATAGTGATTAGATATTTATATGTCTTATAAAGTTATCACCCTAAAAAGTCTAGTACCCATCTGATGCCATATGCATAGTCGTTACAATATTATTGACTTTATTCCCTATGCTGTACTTGACATCCTTGTGACGATTTTTTAAACTGGTTATTTGTACTTCTTTATCCCTTTCACCTTTTTCAGCCACCCTCCCAACCCTCTACCCTCTGGCAAACATCAATGTGTTCTCTGTATCTATGAGTTTCTGTTTTGTGTGTTCATTAATTTTGTTGTATGTTTTTTTAAGATTCCACATATAAGTGAAATCATATGGTATTTGTCTCTCTCTCTCTCTCTCTCTCTCTGACTTATTCCATAAAGTATAATGTTCTCTAGGTCCATCCATGCTATCTCAAAGGGCAAGATTTTATTATTTTTATGGATAATATTCCATTATACAACATTTCATTTTTAAATTACTCTAAATCAAAAACTCTAAGAGTGACATAATTCTATTTCTTTTATAATGTACTAAGGTAGGTGCTGGTCACATTTCTACAGTTCCTCATAAATGATAAACTAAAATACAGTGAAATTATACAATCACTATTTACTTTTTTGTTCCTTCTAAAGCAAGTCTTCACTCATTAAATATATACTACAGGCCTATTATGTGCAGTACAGTTAAAGGGAGAGGGGGAAATGATGAAGGTGAAGGGATTAGTCAAAGAACATATATGCATAACGCATAGACACAGATAACAGTGTGGTGATGGCTAGAGGGAAGAGGGGTGGGGGTCAGGTGGAGGAGGTCAAAGGGGGAAAAAGGGAGGACATCTGTAATAGTCTCAACAATAAAAATAAAGTTTAAAAATCTGGTGGGATTCTAAGTATTAACAAATTAATAATAAATATTATTACAAAAACATATAAACATACCAATAAACTAATTTAAATGCCTCAAATCAAGAGAGTCAGTTAATGGGTTCTACCATTAACTATATTTAATGTCTGGACTTCAGTCTACTGCTAAAATAAAAGAATTGACTTCAGCGTAAACTCTGAAATTCCTATGTTTTGCATAAATTAAAGCTTTCTATTCCCATTACCAACAATGTCAATCCACATTCTCTTTATTCTTGAGATATATAAAAGTGATAAAACTAATCAAAATTATTAAATCAAGAATAACAGGAAATAGTTATAGTGCACATGTTTTTATAATATGTACTTGTTTTAACAAATAACTTTTACTATGATTGACAGTAAAATACTCTGTCACCAAACTCTGTCAATTCTTCCCCAAACATGTCTCTCAAATTCAGATTATCCTCTCCATTCACCTGTCACTCCTTGGGTCTGGGTCATCACTATTTCTCGCTTAGACGACTATAATAAGGACCTCATAACTCTCTTAGCTGACACCCCATCTCTCCCTCACTCTCGCTCACTTTCCATATTGCTGTCAAAGTTATATTCCTAAAAGTAAACTCGTTCAGCTGCTGAAGAATTTTCCTATACATAATGTGAAATCCAATTTCCGTACCTTGGTGCAATCTGTTCTCAACATAGTTGCTCATTCTCAGTTTTTACCAACACCTTCAAAACCCAACCCCCAACTTCACATGCTCCTACCACAGTTTCAATTGTTAGCATATTCTAGCCCCTCTTGCAATAAATTACCTCATGAGTTCCTGCATTACAGTGGGCACTCCATAATTATTTCTTGGTGTTTTTTTTTTACTTAATTTTTATTGTTGGCACTATTACAGATGTCCCTACCCTACCCTCCTTTGCCACCTCCACCGAGCCCTCACCCCCCTTCCTTCTGGCTAACACCACACTGTGGTCTGTGTGTATGGATTGTACATGTATGTTCTTTGGTTAATCCCTTGATTAAGTGAATAAACTTACACACTGCTGCTATCACTTGGTGTATATATCTTTTCATGTCATTCCCAAGACCAGGTCACTTTTTAAGTTCAGTTTAAATATCACTTCCGCATTCTCCTTCAACTTAACTTTCCCAAACAAAGCACATAATGTCAGTCAGCTGTGTTAAGTAGCACTAATGAAAATTCTTAGTTATCTGTCTATGTATAAATATGAAAGATTTATGGGAAATATATATATATATATATTCAGTACTTAGTATTCTCCCAGGAGCATAGTAAAAACTTTATAAATGTTGTTGGATCAATAAAATACATATAAACACTTCAAGAAACAGAAAAAATATCTTTATCGAATTGTAACTGTCAGGGTAGTTTCTAATTATTCATAAGAATATATAATAAAATATTATTTCAAAATCTGGAATTGAAATATTTAATTTAAACATAGCGTAATGTAAAGATTAATATAGTATAAAGGAGAGAATAAAAAATAACTATATAACATAGAAAAAATAAATCCACATAAATGTCTCTGTAGGACTCATATTAAAATAGTACAAAACTAATGATTCTGATGACCATAGTGGCAAAATTTTCTGAACTAAAGTTTAATTTAAAGAAATTTAAAACTCTAGACAGTTTGGCTCAGTGGATAGAGCGTTGGCCTGCGGACTGAAGGGTCCAGTTTCAATTCTGGTCAATGGCACATGCCTGGGTCATGGGCTCGGTCCAATGTGCAGGAGGCAACCAATCAATGATTTCCTCTCATCACTGATGTTTCTATTTTTCTCTCTCTCTCTCTCTCTCTCTCTTCCTCTCCCTTCCTCTCTGAAATCAATAAAGAAAATTAAAACATTTTTAAAAATAAATTAAAATATATTGGTGGAAATTACATTAAATTTAATTAATACATTTAAATTCTACAAAATCATGACATTGAGGGATTATTTAATTAATAATATATTATAAATTAAAATATACATCTATTTTTTGTAGACCAAGTTTAAAACTAAAGTTATAGCAACACTTAGCATGAAAATATGTCAACGTGGAAATATATAAAAGTATTTGAGTTCATGGGTTTCATGATTATCTTGTATCTTGATAAAGGGTTTGGTAAGAAATTCCCAATCTTACTATTTATGAACATTTTTTGAAGTTTTATGATGGAGCCTCTATATGTCATAAGTTCCTTTAAAACATATGCTTAAGTTATCATTTAATAATAAAAATATATATCACTTTTAAGTCATGGGTTTTGCCAAAATGAAAATATAAAAGAATTTTCACCAGACTCTGTTATAGGACTGAATCAATAGTTGCTTAATTTATGGTACTTGTGATCATGAAGTCATACAGGTGTCAGAATCATTTTGTCAAAGCAATTTTTACACAGTTATTAAAAAAATAATGAAAATGTTCATTATTTTATTTAAAATAAACTAATATTAACCTTCTGATGTGATTTATGAGCTACTTTATCTTCATAAAAAGATAAATATTTATTTGAATTTAAAGTCACAATAAATATATATATAAAACTGAATGAATAAGACTAGCAGCTGAGAAAGAAGAACAAACTTGGAGGTATCACAATATCAGATATCAAGTGATACTACAAAGCCACTTATTTCAAGCTGCCTGGTACTGGCACAAGAACAGACATATAGACCAATGGAAGAGAACAGAGAACTCAGAGACAGACCTAAGCCATTATGCTCAATTAATATTTGACAAAGGAGGCAAGAGCATACAATGGAGTCAAGAAAGTCTCTACAATAAATGGTTCTGGGAAATTCGGTCAGATACATGCAAAAAAATGAACTGAATGGCTATGAGAATTAGTAAAATTTCTGTCTCTGAAAGTGTGCAAACAGAGGCCCAAAGACCCTTTGGTAAGGATGACAGGGAGGAATTCACTAAAGCTTCCAGTGGGAACTGTCGTTTCAGCGGGCACTATAATTAGCTTAATGCTCTGCTGCCACTGTCTTGAAATTCTTAATTTCTTAAATAAGAAGCCCCACATTTTCATTTACTGCTGAACTTTACATATTATGTAGCCAGTACAGAGTATCAGACCAGTCAAGTGAATAGTAGACTCATAAAGATGCTTCTGATATGGAATTAGTTGATTCTGTATGTTTACTCCGCAAATTCAAAGTGAAAAAGATAATTGGACCTTTTGGAGATATGAGGATTAATCGCAAGGAATATGATAAAATCAATCTGTGCTTATGTGATCAATATTAGCTAAATAGAGGAATATGACTTGGAGAAAATTGAATAGTCTTAAATTCTTAGAATTAATGAAATAAAATTAGACAATTATAGGGGGAAATGGGCAGGATATCTAATTACTGCTATGACATCTGTACAAATTGAAACAGGCAAATAGGCAATTAATGATTCTAATAGCAATGGCAGTGGAGGGCATGATGGCATGGGCTAAGCAAGCAATTACTTGTGCAAATGCCAGAGGCTAAATAAGCTTTTAACTCTATACATGGCCCACTCAAAACTGTTAATTGTAGTAGATATTATATTTTTTCTTTTATCAAAATTGGGTTTTTTATTCTACTGCTACATTAAATCCTTCAACAATTTCATTCATTGTAAGGTTTCTTCAAAACGCAATAAAAAGTTACAATTTTTACATTTCCTCACATATCTTCAGAGCAAAATCTAAAGACATCTTTGAAAAAGAAAACACTGACATTAATATTGTCTTGATCCTCCTCCTCTGATGCCTCAAATATTCTCCACTGTGGGTGTGAGTAGTTTATTTCCCTTGACCCTTATAAAATTCCCATTTGTAATACAGTGAAATCTGGAAAGCCCATATGGCTCAACGCAATTTTCTCATAGAAAACTCCTGCTAATAACACTTTCTCTTGAGTCCCTGGGTGAGATGCAAAGCTCCTTTATCATCAGAGGTTGAGAAAAATGAATCAAAAGAAGGAAGCAAGGTCATTTAAGAAAAAGGAGGATTCTACAACAACTCAATTTTCAGTTTAAAATGTAAACTTTTACTTTAAACAAAGTTTCAGGTCACATTTACAACTTAAAAATAATTTAATACCTACTTGTGTGTGAGATATTACTAAAAATATGAAGATTTAAAAGTTGGCTTCAAGTTAAGTATTAATAATATTTTTAATGACTGAATTTAACAATATTTTCTGCATTAGTTATCCAAAAAATCAGGCCCAACAGATATTGTATATACATTATGTATAATATATCTGGCATATAAATTTAGTATAAAAATATATATAGTAAAAAACACTATTTTTTAAAAATTCACCATGTTTTAATGGTTTTTTAAAAAATTTCTTGTTATTAATTCCCAAATCTCCATAAGGTCTTATTCAACATTATTATTCAAAGATTGTGCGTGTGTGCGTGTGTGTGTGTGTGTGTGTGTGTGTGTACCTGTGTGTATGTATGTGGAGAGAGAGAAAGATTTTAAGAAATAGGGTCTGCCCAGCTAGTGTGGCTCAGAGGTTAAGCGTCAACCTATGAACCAGAAGGTTGCGGTTCGATTCCCAGTCGGGGCACATGCCCAGGTTGCTGGCTTGATCCCCAGTGTGGGGCATGCAGGAGGCAGCCAATCAATGATTCTCTTTTATCACTGATGTTTCTAACTCTCTATCCTTCTCCCATCCTCTCTGAAATCAATAACAATATATTGAAATATATCAATAACAACATATTAAAAAGAAATAAATTGGGTCATATGATTATCGAGGCATTTTAAATCCAAGGTCGGCAGGGTAGGCATCAAGCTAGAAACCTAGGGAAGAGTTGCAGAGTCCACACAGTCTGCAGGCAGAATACCTTCTTAGTCTAGATCAGTCTTTGTCCCGTTAAGGCTTTCACATTGGTAGGATGAGACCCTCCATATATGTCATCAATTAAAATGTTAATTTCATTTTAAAAAATCTTCAAAGAACAGAAAAACATTTGGCCAACTATCTAGGCACATTGCCTAGACAAGTTGATACATAAAATAACCATCATGCTTCTTTAAAGAGTTCATGGGCCCTAACCGGTTTGGCTCAGTGGATAGAGCATCAGCCTGTGGATTGAAGGGTCGCAGGTTCGATTCTGGTCAAGGGCATGTACCTTGGTTGCAGGCACATCCCCAGTGGGAGGTGTGCAGGAGGCAGCTGATCAATGTTTCTCTCTCATAGATGTTTCTAACTCTCTACCCCTCTCCCTTCCTCTCTGTAAAAAAATCAATAAAATATATTTAAAAAATAAAGAGTTGATGGCTACTAGCACAAGTTTTTTAAAATAAAATAAAAGTCACATATATGAATAAAATATCTATATAGCAACAGCTCGATTTCTGCATAACCTACCATCTTAGAGAACTATATGGAGAAAAAAAAGTAATTTTCAACTCAAAAAATCTTCACATTAAAAAAAAGCCACACAGTTTTCAATTCCTTTTCTTATATTTTCTCTGAAAGAATATCTCATTGTTTAATTTTTTCTTCCTCGTACTTGAAGAGAGAGCTCCTTTATTTTGGAATAATGAGGTTCATTTTAGCCAAGGAAAGAGAATGTAGAAATTTAAAAAAAACATACCACACACAATAAAACAAACATCTAAATACAGCAGAAAAAGAACAAATGATGTATCATAAAGGACACAGTCTCACAAAAAAAAATAACAATAGAGAATATTCAATAATATAATAGTTGAAAAACATAGAATATAGAGTAAATTCAGTCTCCAGTTCAAGGCCATTGACTAAAATAGTGTCATATCTAATGGCAAGAAATACTTGTCATATTAGAAAGCCTAGGGAGAGAAAACACCAATAATTATTACTGAATTATGAAGACCCACAGGCTTATAGACTGAGACCTGATTTTTAACTCTTAAAATATAAATGTATGCAGAGTGTCTTGAGAAATGTAAATCTTAAAAGGAATAGAGAAATAGTCGCCAACATCTCCATTTCAGTAAATATACCAAAAAAGGTGAGTTAAATTTTGCTTCAAATACAAATTCATTTGATATATGCATGTTATCTAAACATATTCTTTATACAGGAGAAGTATCTGACCACAATAAGAAGTAAAAATTCAGAGGATAGCATTATAGAATTGAGGTGAAGGTGATTCAAATAACATTTTAGTAAGCCCATATTAATTATATCTAAAAATACTAAAGCTTATTATTTGAAAGTTCTGTGTTGCGGCAAGAATTAAATCTACAGATAGAGATTGAAATAAAAATGTTTTCTTATTAGAAAATAATCTCTGAGCAGATCATGTAATAATAGCTTCACCAACACTAGGAAATATTTCTTGATGCATCTCTATTTAAATTTCATTCAGCATAAACCATATCCAATCATCCCCCTCTTTCATCTGAGATGTGTTCCAGGTCAGAATGTGAATGCACATAAGTGAATTAGTTCTAGATTTATGCTAAGGCTTGGATTTGCTCAGAGCATATCATATGAAAGGCAAAACCTGAAGCATAGAGAATTACACAAGAAATTGCTTAAATGTTCAGAGTCTAAGATGTATGTTACTGGAAAGTGCTATTTGAGTTCTATTTTACTGTTTGACTTGCTGTGGGCTGGCAGTTTACTTCATTACTCTGGGATACACGTTTCACTTTCTCATAAAATTAAGGCTTTGGCATAAATCATCTTTAATCTATAAAGTTCTTTATTCTGTAAAACTAAGAAGACAAAAATTGTGAAACCCAGTAACTTCTAAATGCATTTTGATTCTAGGGAAGGCATTAAGAAATTAAAATCATTCATGCTTACACTGGAGTTTTATCCCCCAATAGATTTGTGTCAAAATAAAAGATTTACAAATACATGCACGTCAATGTACTTTTTACCAAAAGTACTAGAACGTTATTTCATTTGTGAGGCGGAGACAGGATGATGAAACAATTTGTTAGTCTTTATAGCTTTTTGTATTAAAATGAAAGTTATCAAAACATAGTGTACGTATAGATTAGACATTTGATATGAAACACAAAAGTTCTATTAAAAAGACAAATTCCATTATGGGAAATACTTCTTGAATTTTTTTTAGACATAAAATCCAGTATTTCTGTTTATAAAAGACAAGGCTTAAAGATCCTCAATCAAAGCTAAATATGTAAATCAACAGTACATGGTTTATTTTGAAGGTTCTTTGCTTGGATCTGAACAATAATGCTGCGCTGCTTTGGTGAGAGAATTGTGTACTTTTTCCCTTTTCTTTTGAAACTGGAGGATTTTAACTGTATAGAGTTCCACTATGAAAATGAAATACTTTATGTACTATGTGTAGTCCATGTATGTGCCAGGTTGGAATAAGTTTAATTTACAGTATCGCTGTATATTAGGTGGGACCTGAAGAGTGAAAAATGCAGCAGCAAACAGAAGGCAGTTCATTGTGACATCGATGCTTAATTCAGTGATCCAAAACATAGCATGAGTGAGAATCACTGAATTACTGATCCATAATGTATTTATTGTCACACCTTTCTGCTATTTACATTCAAATCAAAGAGAGAAGATGGTGATATTGTTCTAAATTAGAACATAGTAAAATTAAAAGAAAGAATTGCTAAATTGGGATATGGAAATATTGGAGAGCTATTTGTATATAGCATTGGGGGAAAAGCAAACAAAGAAATTTTGCTGGTGTCTAAATTATTGTGATTTCAGCTCTATTTTTATAACTCATGAGCAATGAATATGCAAAACTACTTCCATATATTATTCACAAACTAGGGGAAATTCATTCATTAATCCATTCATTTTAGGTGTGACATAAGTTGAATTTATAGGTTTTAAGTATAATGCTTGCTGAGTTTTGACAAATATACCGGTGTAAGCAACAGCCAGATTAATATTATAAAGAATATTATCACTGTCACCAAGTTCTTTTATGTCCTTTTCTATTTAAGAATCCCCCTCATTCTGGAAACCACTTCTAATTTCTATCACTGTAGCTTTTTTCTAACTTATTCTAGAACTTCTAAAAATCTGAACATTGTGGAAGATGAGTTACAAAGGCAATTTCTGTTGTCTGAGTTTTATTCTAGCAAATAAATTATTAAAATGGATTTGTGGATTTTGTTTAGGTGAGTCTATTATTTCACTGTGTAATGAATCCCAGGGTGAACTTCTTTGACTCTCAGGACATGGTCCGTTTGGGTGGAAGACAAAGCCCAACTTCTGTACCAATCTCCATTAAGTTGGGTTCAAATTCTAAACAGTGTCTCCTCTGCTTTGAGAAGCAGCTGAAACACTAACTGCTCTCTTTCAGCACCGTCTTCTGTTTCCCTTGGACTCCCTATAATATCAACCTGACATGCATAGTTCATTGCTCAACTAAGATCTAAGGTGAGTTTATATACAGTTTGGGGGTTCTTGCATTGTTTCTCCCTCCTTTTCAGATCTCCCTCAATTTCCATATATAGTGGCTGTCTCAACTTCTCTGAGTCTTTCTTTCACCAGGTGGCTGACACTTCCTAATTGCATTCTATTCACCCACCCATAGATATGGTGCCCTGGTGGGGATGCTACACACTGCATAATTCCCACAGTAGGGAGCCCTTTGTTAGAGGGTAAATCCACTCTAGTTTCTCAAGGATTGTCTTTACTCTCCAGTGTCTCCACATAGTTCTTTTAAAAATTGTGTCCATAGTTTAAAAATGTATCTATAAAAACTATTCTGCTCATCAAAGCCAAACTCCTGTCATAATTGGAAAGATTTCTTGAATACAAGTACCTTGCTGGCATTTATTATACAAAGTCCCTATGATATTGATTATTTGATTAATAATAATAATATATAAACATAATATGTTTCCCAAAAAAGACAGATTTATGAGAGAAAATACATGAAGCAAATAATTTACATTAGACTAGAGGCTCGGTGTACAAAATTCATGCACTGAGGGGGGGTGTGTGCCCTGCCCAGCCTGCACCCCACAGGGATCGGGCCTAAACCAGCAGTTGGACATCCTTCTCAAAATCTGGGACTACTGGCTCCTAATTGCTCACCTGCCTGCTAGCCTGATGACCCCCTAACCGCTCCCCTGCCAGCCTGATTAACACCTAACTGCTCCCCTGCAAGCCCAATTGCCCCCAACTACCCTCCCCTGCCGGCCTGATCTCTCCCCCAAATGCCCTCCCCTTCTGGCCTGGTGGGCCCCAACTTCCCTCCCCTACTGGCTTGATCTCACCCCCAACTGCCCTCCCTGCAGGCCTGATCTTGCCCCCAACAGCCCGCCTCTGCTGGCCAATTTGGTCCTGATTGGTCGGTTTCTATGCCAGTCAGCATCTCTGGGCCTATCAACAGGGCCTGATAAGAAAGGTGGGGCTGATCAGCAGCCTCTGTGGAGGCCTAGAGAGAAATGGAGGCGCTGCAGCTGGAGAGATAAGAGAGGCAAGTGCTTATCAACAGTTTCCATAGAGGCTTCGGATCAGACCCTGCTTCTCTCTTCAGGCCTCTCTCCGGGCCTGATTCACAGCCCCCTCAGGAGTCAGTGCTGAATCACTGTGCCTGCAGCTGTAGCAGTCAGTGCTGGGTCACCAGGCAAACCAGCGCTGACTGCAGGACTGACTTCCGGTTGTGATGGACCCAGGGTTGTGATGGACCCAGGGTTTTTATATATTAGGATTTCACAAAGTGCCTATTTGGAACATTTTTAGGGTAAAGATTTGTCAGATAATAAGGGATAAAGTGTATTTTTCAAATATAGAAGATAGAACATATGCACCTGTAAAGAGCTTATTTTGCACAGAAAACTGAAAGCACGCCAGTGTGATTTGTCTACAGTGAGCAAAAGAGAAATGGCTGGAATTAGGCATGGACACACCCCTTAGGGTTCCATACCAAGACTTATAAAAAAATACTTGGATACCAAACACTAGAGAAGCTACTGACGACTTTTAATCAAGGTAGTGACAATTTGGACTATAATAATAGAGTCATTGATTCTGGCTAAAGTACAGAAAATGATTGGATTATGTCAAATGCAATTATTACGCAAAAGATTAGTATGTGGACCAGGTAAAAACAATAGAGAAGAAATTAGCAGACTTAGAATGTATTTTTTAAAAGAGATGTAGGGAATTTGAAAACATTGTCTTTAATTTTTAAAATGTTGTTTCATTACCTAAAATCAATAGTAGCTCATAATAAATTTTAAAAAACTTTTCTAGCAATTAAATTTTTTGCCCTTCATAAATATAGAGTCATATAGACCAATTCCCACTCCAAATTGTAGTATCTATATGTATTTTTTTAATTCTAATTCAACTTCTTCAAAAAAACATTTAGCCCATTACTTTTCAGGAAACTATTTAAATCTGGAAAATTATAGCAGCCTGAAAATACTTATTTCTAGTGAAATAAAATCTCTCTCATAACTTTTACTTAAAGTTACTTAACTAGTAAATTATAGATGAGTAATGTTGACCTAAATGAACTTTCTTAAATCTTAGGCATACAGTTGAACAATGTTTACTGTTATCTTCTTCTATGAATCTCTCACTGCCTAGATTGATATTCTAAATTTCTAAACATTCTGTCACTTCTATCCCTATTTAGTTCTTGCTTCAACTGTTTATCCTTCTATTGATAAAAGTTTATACAAACCAATAACTATTTAACTCATCTATTTCTTATTTACTTACCTTTTAGACTATGAATCTGAAATAATTTAATGGGCAATAGTAAAATCATTAGGTGAATTTATGTTGCTCGTTAGTGTCTGTTATATTTAAACAGCGATATAATTTCTTGTTTTCTCTCATTTTTCCCTTTTTCTTATTTCAACCTTAATCCAAATGTTCCCACTAGTTTTTTTTTTGGTAAGTTTATTATTTTCATGTATGTATATATACTCTGGACATATATCAATACCTGTTTATTAGGTATGTTTATTTTGCACAACTCTGTCATTGCTAAAAGCAATGTGCTCTTCAGTACTACATATTCCATGCTTTAGCCATGTTCTGTCAGTACTTTTTTCTTAGGATTTACTTAAATCTCTATTGTTGCATGGTAAGGCCATTTCATTCTGCTTTCTTAAATATGAAAGGTAGTTGTTTAAAACTTCAAGATTATTCATTTCTGCTACTGACTCAAAAATCAACATTTTTAAAATAATTAAAATCCCTTTATGAACTGCTTAAATGTTTCCTCACTAACTCTAATTTCCTTACAATCATGTGGATGTCTGTACATGTAATATGTAACACATTTCCATATATAAAAAATTTAAATCAATATTTAGTGAATGTTTTTCTTCCATAATTTTGCCTACTTTGGTTATAATAACCATGTACAATCGACAGAGGAACTTTGGTTCTTGAACTTAATTTGTTCCAAACGGCTGTGTGAGAATTGATTTGTTAGAAATCCAAATCATTTTTCCCCAGCTCTGTTGTGTGGGGGGAATGTTGGTGGGGAGGTGAAAGGATTCAATAAAACAGAAAAAAGAGAGAGAGAGAGAACTCATGGACATGAACAACAGTGTGGTGATTGTGGGGTGGGGAGGAGGTGGGTGGAGTGGAAGAGGGCATAGAGGGTATAAATGATGATGGTGAAATAAAAAATAAATCATGTAACTTGAATGAATCCATTCCAGATCCCCAAATGATTCCTTGTTTTAACATTTCTTATCTTTAGTACATGTCTAATCGATAGTAATGTTTAATCTATAAATAAACTCTTTAAAAACAAAAAAGACATGAAATGTAAATGAAAATTTTTTTTTAAAATATATTTTATTGATTTTTCACAGAGAGGAAGGGAGAGAGATAGAAAGTCGGAAACATCGATGAGAGAGAAACATCGATCAGCTGCCTCCTGCACACCTCCCACTGGGGATGTGCCCGCAACCCAGGTACATGCCCTTGACCGGAATCGAACCTGGGACCCTTCAGTCTGCAGGCCGATGCTCTATCCACTGAGCCAAACCGGTTTTGGCGTAAATGAAAATTTAACAAAAAGGAAATGAAATGCACGGCCAAAAAAAAAATGGTGACTTACTGTGTGGATTTAATAATAATAAGCAGCAACATAAGCAAAAAAACCGTGAAACTATTCACAGCAGTTTCCAAAGATGTTAACAACACAAGGTTTAACAGTAAATTGACTCGGTACTCATGCATTATCTCCTAGTATCTGTTACCTGACAATTGTGGACTGAGCGTACAGATATCAGCACGAAAGGATTGTCAGGTCAAGAACCAATGTTTTGTTCAACAACTGAGACATCCTTGAATACCCCCACCCCCTCTCCTGTGAATAACTTAGTCGAGAACCGAAACAGTCAAGATGGGAAAGATTGGAGAACCCAGGTGTGACTGTACTAGGACTTTATACGATACCCAGAAGGGTCCTTTAATTCTAAATTTTATGAAAAATAAAATTGTGACTTTTTTGAAGCCTGAAGCAATGAACACTATATAGATAACAGTGCACATTTTAGTATACATGTATTAAAATCTAAATGACACATAGAAAGTCATGATATAAACTTTCAGACTCTTCTCTGTATTCCGATGTGGTCAAGATTTTTCTTTTGTTTTCAGTGTAAAATTCTGGTTGATCTTTTTTCATCTCCTATGGCATTATACTACCACACTCTACCCCCACCTGACAACTATTTCCATGAATCCAGGGCGTTTGTTTCTCTCCATGTTTGCCTATGACCCCAATGACAATCCAATGCCAAATACACAATGTTTTCAATAATATTGGTAAACTAATAAAGAAAATATTTTTCATGGGGCTTCTTATTCCATCATGTACTAAGAACTTTACTTCTATTTGCACCAAGTTACTTAGACTATATTGCTAAATTCACAAAGATTATTTTATACATCAACACTTTATTACATGATTTCTGAAGCAGTTGCCAATTGCTCAATGAGCCTCTCTTCTGTGCCCTTTCACAGCACACACTTCACTTTCCAACTTTGTAATAAAGATAGTTTATTTATTCTCATGGGGTTTCTAGCATAGTGGCTTTAAAAAGGCAGGCAACATATGTTAGGTATTATGACGGTTCCACATCTACTTTTGTATCCTCTTTGTTTAGCATTACTATGTGACTTGCTTTGGACAATAAAATGTGTTTAGCAGCGAAGCTCTCACTTCTGGGTAAAAGTTTTGATAGCCACTATTCTCATCAATGGGGTCCCTTCCTCCAGTGACAGTAAATACAGAAACTTGTACTGAGATGCATCCCCAAACTTGTACTAAGATGGCATTCTTTTTCTTTGGATATAGATATTTCCTTTATTTTAAAATATGTCCCTCTTAAAATAAAAAGAAAGAATACGGGAAAAAATTTAGCATAGTAGGATATGGACTATACACTTAAAAAAACCATTTTATCAGGATGAGGATTTTAAGTAGTGGTCATTTTGGGCTACAATAACTGGATTATTAATCTATAATCTTATACCCTGTTTTAGGGTAATCATAGTACTACCATAGTTTTCAGTCAGTGCTATTGGCCTTTCAAAAATCCATTCTCCCTTTCCTTTATTATAAGAATTTTGATATTTACAGAACAGAAACACACCCAGTTAAAATACTTGGTTTTTCAAGGTCTTAGGAAGCTAGCTAGCTATTTAACATTTTAGGATAATACTCATTTGTTATTTATTTACTACAAAATCTCCTATTCCAAACTAAACTCTCATTTATGAGTCTCACTGATCATATTTTTCATATGTGACATGTAGCCATGACATGTAGTCCTGATGAATAAAATATGAGCAAATGTTGCTGGATAGGACTTTTGGACAGGCTATTAAAAAGAGAACAGGTTCAGCTGACTTCTCTCTTTACCTCCTACACTCTGCTCTTCATCATTTGCCCTTTTCCTGGCTGCCTGCCTGGAGAACAGATGGGATGGCCAGAAGGGGAGCAGCCAAATTACAACTGTGAGGGGAAGCAATCATATGCTAAAAATGGCAGAAAGGGATGAACACCCCAGCCCTGAACCAGTTTTCCTTGTTCTTACTGTTACACAAGGAAAATAAACCACATATTAATGATATTAAGTTGTTCATATCAGTTGCATGCAGCCAAAAGCAGTGGCCACCTGACTATTATTGTCTGCATAGTGTGGGAGAAAATAACCCAGATTTTAAATCTATTAAAATAGTATTATGTAAATAGTAAACTGTTTAGATTAAAAATTTACATATGTGTTTTCACCCCTGCATTTCCTACTCCCCTTTTCATTTCTCACCCCTAGTAGTACAGGAAAGTTTAATCACAAGAGGTAGTTTCCACTTAGAAAAAGTTTGAGATCCCATAAGGAATACAAACTATATGTAATGCATATTAAATATTTTAAAATCTTCAATATGACACAAAGTCCTTAGAAAGAACATATATTGGTGACCATTTTGCAATAGAATGAAACCTGGATTGTTATAGTAGATCCTTAGTTTGGTTACTATATAATCTTAGGCAAGTTGTTTACAGTTTCTAAGCTTCTGTCTCTCATCTGCATAATAGTAATAACAATATTAATTGTATCGGGTTATTATAGTAACTAGTGGCCAGAAGTTCATAATAAATGCTTAGGAATCTGCATATGTTTTCTCATATATTTTCAGGTATAGATATTGTTAAAGAAAAAATATTTTCTAGAGAGCCTAACTTTGCCCTGGGCATCAAGGATCAATTTGATTTTTCAACAATGTATCCCTCTTAGTAGGCTGATTATTCTTTAAGGAGGAAGAGTGTTATTTTTTCAAACAGAGGATATTAAAATCTATTTTTATTGAGTGTGCTACTACAATCTGGTTGTAACAAAAACCTGGAGTATATTTCACCTAATTCTAGAGCAACGCAGGGAAAGGAAATTGCCAAAGAGAAAGATAACAGTCTGTAGATAGGGAAAACATCACTTCATACTCAAAACAGAAATACTTTGCATGCCACATATGGTCGACTGCCATTTAGCATCCATGCTTGACACCTCCTAGAGTCTACACTGGATCTGGAAAATGAACATGATACTTCTCAGGTGCTGTTATAGGATTTTTGATGTATATAAAGAACTGGCATTTGTATGCATTCACAGGAGATGTAAAATGTGAAAATAAAACAGGTTTTTTGCATTCATTCTTTTTTATTTTTTATTTTTGCAAGATTGTGCAGATGTGGAAGTTTTCTATACTATCCCTAAAGTGTCCAACCTATAGCTTCATAGGTGTTTAGAAACAATTGTATTCCATCTTTCATATTGATAAATCACAAATTCAGTGGTAAATTTTTAATCTCAAGGTTTTTTTGCAGCTTTCTCATACCTCTTATATTGTATCCCACTTAGAAGCTTCTCATCTGTCATTTTAAAGGGTTCTGGGAATGTTTCCAGGACAACCAAGACCAGAACTCTCCCTGACAAATTACAATGAATTTGTAAGCACCAAATTGGTTGGTTTCCTCCACTGAACCCTGATGGAGATAACCTACTAACCAGAAAACATTTGCAATTTCTTTTTATTTTTATTTTTTTTACAGAGAGGGAGAGGGATAGAGAGTTAGGAACATTGATGAGAGAGAAACATTGATCAGCTGCCTCCTGCACACCCCCTACTGGGGATGTGCCCGCAACATAGAGAGTTAGAAACATTGATGAGAGAGAAACATTGATCAGCTGCCTCCTGCACACCCCCTACTGGGGATGTGCCCCCAACCAAGGTACATGCCCTTGACCGGAATCGAACCTGGGAACTTTCAGTCCACAGGTCAACACTCTATTCACTGAGCCAAACCGGTTACAGCGCAAATTTTTTTCTTAACAATTAAGAACTTACTTTCTCTCCTTTCTACAGTTTATTTTGTTTATTATCATTATCTCAACACTATCCCATTAACATCACAGTTTTGTTTTAAAAACTTTTCAGCTGTATTATAGTGAACTGATACTTTAAAAGTTTTATACCTTTGCTCCTACCCTGCTAATTCTAATGTTTTCACTGTATCTGTAATAACAGCTTTTTTGTAATAAACTGCCAATTTTAACTCTAAAGAGACATTGTCACACATTCCCTAGTAAATGAAAGTCGTTGTGGATGGACTAGGATAAATTAGAAATCTAGGAGGGTTTTTATTCTAGATATTGTCTTCTGTGGTGGACGATATTGTATCAGTGAATAATAAACACTGTTTTCTCTGACAGTCTTTTTCCAAAAGTTTTAATACGATCCCAATCAAGAAGTCAGATTTTTAAAACATAGTTATGCACTTCACTCTTTTTGTTCATGACAGATGTTGATGGAGGCAAATCAGGAAGGAAGGAAGTTAATGAAAATATATTGAGTAGAGAAATAGGAAAAGTATTTATGATTATAGGAATAGAAATATGAAATGACATAAGAGTAACAAAATTATGAGGAGGCTATAAGTATATAACCAACCCACAGATCTCTCCATTCCCACATGGCATTCACGCTATCCTGGCATACCAGGGGGTCCTCAAATTATGGCCCGCAGGCAACATGTGGCCCACCGAAAACATTTGTTTTTTTACTTCAAAATAAGGTATGTGCATTGTGCATAGGAATTTGTTCATAGTTTTTTTTTAAAACTATAGTCCAGCCCTCCAACGGTCTGAGGAACAGTGAACTGGCCCCCTGTTTAAAAAGTTTGAGGACCCCTGTATCCAAACCATAGTGGGATAAGTCTACTGACTAATAGAAAAGAAGTGACAGTACGCCACTCCTGAGGTCGGGTTATAAGGACTGGAGGGATATAGTCCTAGAAGTGGGAATACTGGGTCAAACGAGAGTTCCACTTTTAACTTTTTGAGGAAACTCCATACTGTCTTCCACAGTGGCTGCACCAGTCTGCATTCCCACCAGCAGAGCAGGAGGGTTCCTTTGTCTCCACATCCTCGCCAGCACTTGTCAAGTTTGTTGATTTGTTGATGATAGCCATGCTGACAGGTGTGAGGTGACACCTCAGTGGAATCTAATGAACATAAACTGATGA
>NW_006296222.1:1032581-1035630 GCF_000327345.1 Myotis davidii
ATAGCCTAAGTGCCCATCAGCAGATGAGTGGATTAAAAAACTCTGGCACATCTACACAATGGAATACTATGATGCTATAAAAAAAGAAGGGACCTTTACCATTTACAACAGCATGGATGGAACTGGAGAGCATTATGCTAAGCAAAACAATCCAGCTGGAGAAAGATAAATATCCCATGATCTCATTCATATGTGGGATACAATGATCAACATAATTTGATGAACAAGAATAGATCTAGAGACAAATGGTATGGGGAGGGAGGGAGGGAGTTAGAGAACAACCAAAGAACTTGTATGCAGGTATATTAGCATAACCAATGGACACAGACACTGGTGGTCGGGGCTTGCCCAGGGTGGGAATAGCTGGGGGAAGGGGCAGTCAATTGGGGGAAAATGAGACTATGTAAAACTTTAGACAATAAAAAATAAATAAAAACATTTTTTTAAAAAGACTGGAGGGAGTTTTCTTTTGGGCTTTCTTGCTTGCTTGTGCTCTCGTTTTCCCTCTTTCTTTCTTTACTTAGTCTGGGAAGGCCAGTATCCATGGACACAGCCCTCCACAGATAGGGCTGTGTCCATATGAGCAGCCCTATCGAGGAGGCCACATAGCAAGAGAATTGTAATCTCTTGGAATCAGCCAGCCATCTGGAAGAGTTTAGACTAGACTGCCCAGGCCCTTCAGTGATTGTCTCGCTGGCTGACAACTTAAGTACCACACAGGAGACACTGAGGCAGAACCACCCAGCTGAGTCATGGCTGGATTCCTGACCCTCAGAAACTAAATTGTGAGATAATTTGTTATAGAGTAACAGATATCTAATACAATATATAAATAGATAAGTAGATATATTGTTATATATGTGTGTGTGTCTGTGTGTGTGTATAATATATATACACAAAAATATATATATTAAACTTCAATGAATATTATTGGTTGAAGTTCAATATAACAATTTCAAATCAACATTGATTTCAATGGAGTATTGCAGTATTGGAATAGATGGCCAAATTCCTTCCAGTAACTTAAAATATAAAGTCCTACTGCCATCTATTGGTGAGTTAACATCCATGCTTTCTTAGTAATTTTTTTTTAAGTGTGCTCTATTTGGAATGTACACAAATATACATTAACAGTTTAATATCAGCAAATTTTTTTGTTGCTCACATTAGCTAGTTAGATAACTTATCCTAAGGAAAATATAATGTAGACAAAAGTACATTTACCATTGTTCTTATGGAAAGATTCAAGTTATAATTATTACAGTAGCTTTATTAACTCTATTTCATGTATTCAACTGTAGACCTACTTTTTCCCACCTCTGTGTATATAATTAAAATGTTAGAGGTTTTCAAGTCTCTTTTTTTGCCTTACAATTTCGATTTTAAATTCGGTCTCCTTAAAGTATTTAACTTTACTTTTATTTAATTTTATGACAACTTTCCAAATCATTAACAAAAGCAATTTACTTTCAACATTGTTTTCGTGTAAGGTGCACTGCATTTTCCCCTTAAATACTAAAAAGTTTGATAAGCTGGAAATGCTATGAGTAATGAAGAGATTCTTAATTACCCAAATTGCATTATTTAAAACAACTGTTAATGAATGGACTTTTTTCTATTGAAAAAGTTAAATATATAATTTATGGTCTGCAGTGTTTGTAAGTTACTAATAGAGAACCCTTAAAGATACATTTGTAAAGTTGACACTAACACATGGAACAATATTAGACATCACTTCCACAGAACTTTCTGAAGTTGATGAAATGGAAATCATCTCATGGCTCCCCATTATGTTCCTTGCCTCAACTTCCTTAAGGAACCAGAAGTAATAGGAGGAAGTTACAATTCTCACTCTACATTTCCTGGGAAACTCTTTTCTTTTAGAACTACTCTGGTGACACCAATATTTTATATTCTCTAGTATCAAATTACTGTTAATTGTTGGGGTTTTTTTCCTCATGTTTTACCTTCTCTATTTCTTTAATTTTATATACTGCTCATCACATTTTAAGTAGTTGCTAAGTGTTAAATAATGAGGACAATAATGAGGACAATGAGTATCTCAGAAAGAACAAAGCAAGACATAATTGCACAACAGAGAAATGATAGATACATACCAGGTGTACCAGTTAACAATGCAGTTTTTTTTCAATAGATGGAGTTACACATATGTTGCTATACATGCAATTTGATATGTATGCTATTTTGTTGTATTGACAGCAAGCTTCAAAACTTCATATGTCAAATTTGCTGATGGTGTTAACATTATAGATATTTTTACACTTATAATTGTCGAATTTCGTGCCAAAAAAAAAGAGCATTTGCGGGAAGTTTTAATTCATTGCTTTATTTTGAAAAAAAAAAAAGTGCTGCTAAAAGTTATCATATACTTCGGGAAGCTTATGGTGAACACGCTCCATCTCAAGATACTTGTGAATGCTGGTTTAAATGTTTTAAAAGTGATGATTTCGATGTGAAAGACAAAGAACGTCCAGGGCAACCAAAAAAGTTTGAAGACCAACAATTACAAGCATTATTGGATGAAGATGCATGTCAAACTCAAAAACAACTTGCAGAAAGATTAAATGTTGCTCAGCAAACAATTCCCGATCGCTTACAACAGGGGTCCTCAAACTATGGCCAGCGAGCCACATGTGGCCCGCGGAAAACATTTATCTGGCCCGCTGGGTGTTTTTGCAGCCTGTTGCTTAGCAGCCGGCCTGCAGTGCGCATGTGTGGAATGTACTCTCTGACTCCCCTCCTTCTCTCTGTCTCTGGACTCCTCCTCTCAGTCTTGGGTGTGATTGGACAAGGATGAGTTACGAGCTTGCCTGCGCAGAGCCTGCTGCTGCCTGAGGACGGAGGTAAGAACAAGTTAGGATTTTTTTTTTTAAGTTAGGAGGTCTATTTTTTTTTATTTTGCAGTTAGTAGGGCCTTTCTTTTTGAAGTTAGGAGAGCCTTTTTTTTGAAGTTTTGTTTTTTTACTTCAAAATAAGATATGTGCAGTGTGCATAAGAATTTGTTTATATATTTTTTAAAACTATAGTA
>NW_006296222.1:1035960-1038780 GCF_000327345.1 Myotis davidii
AAAGTTCTATTGGGATGGTATCCACAAATTACCTAAAAGATGGGGGAAATGTGTAGCTACTCATGAACATTACTTTGAATAAAGCACTTTTGATATTTCTCTTGAAATTATTGTGCTTTCTTTGATTACAAAATCCATATTATTAACCGGTACACCTACTAGATAGACAGGCAGATAGACAAATAAACAACCCACTTTTAAGATTAGAATAAAAATTTTAAAAGCAGTACTTTTCTCCTTAGTTTTCTTTGTTGCCCCAGCAATCCCACTTCTAGAAATAGATCCTAAGGAATCAGAAACACCAATCAGAAAAAAATGTATGCACCCTATATTCATAGCAGTGTAACTGCTGTTTCTAAGATCTAGAAACAGCCCAGGTGCCCATCAGTAGATGAGTGGATAAAAAAGCTGTGGTGCATTTACACCATGGAATATTATGCAGCAGTAAAAAGGATCCCTTACCCTTAGAGACAGCATGGAGGGGACTGGAGAGTATTGTGCTAAGCTAAACAAGCCAGTTAGAGAAAGACAAGTATCAAATGTGGAATAGATTCCACTCATTTGTGGAATTTAATGAACAAAATAAACTGAAGAACAAAATAGATGCAGAGACATAGAAGCATGGAACAGACTGTAGAATCTCAAAGGGAAGGTGGTGGAGGGTGGGTGGGTAGGAAGAGATCAACTAAAGAACTTGTATGCATATATGCATAACCCATGGACACAGATAATAGGGCAGTGAAGGCCTCCAGAAGGGGGCAGGGGCAGGCTAGAAGAGGTCAATGGTGGAAAAAGAGGTGGCGGGGGGGGATATGTAATACTTCCAACAATAAAGATTTTTAAAATAAAAATAAAAAATAAATAAAAGCAGTATTAAGTCCAACTCAAGCAGATCAAATTTTTCTTTTGTTAGTCTGGCTTCTCCTACTTATAAATCTTTGTGTCCCAATGGGCTAGCCATTATAGATAATTGGTTAGTGTATTATTTCCTTGCTGTGTACAATAGTTATGTTACTAAAAGCGTTTTTATAGACTGTATATTGACATGCATAATTTTTTTAAAATAAATCTCATAAAACACCTGGTTTTCATTAGTACTTTTTATCTATGTATTTCCTAGTCAATATTTTGATCACTTACCCCCCTTCTGTGTAGCTGACAGAATAAAGCTCTCTCTTAAGTGGTAATTTATTTTTATAAGCCAAGCATGGAGTGCAACAGTGCACATTTGTTTTCCTACTGCTCCTCTTTAATGCTAAAGACGAGACAGAGCTAGTGAAGTATGTAAGGAAGTGTTGATTGGGAAGAAATTTATGAGGACCCAATTGGCATCATTTCCTTTTTGACTTACATTCTTTGCTACCTTATGGGAGTCATGGCTGAATCTGTCAAAAAGAAATTAGCAAAGATTCAGGGATAATTTCTTAATGCACAATTAATGAGCAGTTTTCTTTGATGGCTCTTTAACAAGTGTCATATAATAAAGGAAATTATCCATTAAGGACATTCTATTCTCCTGTTTATAATTAATTTGGCTGTTAGCAAATATTTTCTTGCAATTATACTGACCTTACATATTTGTGTTTGAAAACCATGAAGAAGATATTTTAACAAGGGTTTATTTTGTACTCATGTGGAGTCAAATGACAAAAATATAATAATTTTATATCATAATGGTTTTATAAAATTTCTTATGCCAAAATGAGATGTGAAGATAATGTGCTATAATATACATTTTACTATAAATTATACAAGTGAGTACAAATTTATATAGAGAAAACAATAGTAATTCTTTCCATAGATTGCATCTATCATCTTATTTAGTGGCCCAAATTCACCTAGTCTCTCAGTTTATTCTAATTGTTCATTCTATTGTGTTCTGTTATCTAACATGTATTTAAAATAGAGTAATAGAAATTTCTGTTGATTATGGAAGCACACTGTAACTTAATTTGTATTAATTACTAATAGGTTAGACCAGGGATGGGCAAACTTTTTGACTCAAGGGCCACAATGGGTTCTTAAAATGGACCGGAGGGCCAGAACAAAAGCATGGATGGAGTGTTTGTGTGAACTAATATAAATTCAAAGTAAACATCATTATATAAAAGGGTACGGTCTTTTTTTTTCAATAGTTTTATTTATTTCAAACGGGCCAGATCCGGCCCGCGGGCCATAGTTTGCCCACGGCTGGGTTAGACACTGTGCCAGGAACTAATATCTACACAGTGAATACATTAGTATCCTGAACACATAGCCCAATACTTGCTTAGTCCATGGTGACCTTAATGAATTGAATACATTCCTGCAGAAAATGGTAATTGGTATTCTAGAGAAATAGACTAAATTAGAAAAATTGAATTCAGATAGTCTTTGAGGCTATATTAACACATGGGAGCATGGAAGACTTTCTTTGATCATAAAATGTGAGCAAAAGAAAGGACAAACAGTTCTGAGAGATGGAGGTATAAGAGTACAACACCAAATGCTTTCACATTTAGAAAATGGAAATAAAAGAAAAATGTTCCCTAACTGTGGAGGTACACACACACGCGCGCACGCACACACACAGAGCGGCCATATTATTATGACCACCTGACATTTGTAGGCAAATTAGCTGTAATTTCACGCTGAAGTTGCTAGAGGGCCAGACCATTATAAATATGGAAGCAGGTTGTTTACCATAACAGTAAACAACAGAAGTCCTTTAACAAAGGCTGTTAAATCGCATTGTTTACCCATATCCCACAACAGAAGTGTTTTTTTTCTGAAGATATGGGTAAACAACGCGATTTAACAGCCTTTGAACCTGGGATATAT